>NC_082382.1:10073771-10091271 GCF_031168955.1 Gadus macrocephalus | reverse complement strand
CCCCCCCGGCGTGTTAGCTTTAGCCCCGGCTTTTCCCGTGGCGACCGTGACTCACGCTACGTAGTAAGGCTGTCCCGGGTCGCTGAACGCCTGCTCCCAGCGGTCCGCCATCCCGGCCCGCGACCGGGCCCCTCCTGCTCGGCCGGTGCCCCCCAGGCCCCCCAGGCCCCCCTCCAGGTGCTCCAGGGCCCCGCCCTCGCCAGCGCTGTGGCCCCGGGGGCGGCCGGGGGAGTGGCGGCTCAGGGGGGCGGTGTTCCGCACACCTGCACCAGTGAATGGGGACGCAATCAGACGACAGAGGAGGCAACAATGTCGCCTCGCCACACACAGCCGCGCTAACAAAGCAAGAGAAGAGGATTAAACAGCTGCCAAACACTTATACTCGTTATGGGCTCGTACCAAGTAGCTGGTCCGATGTGACGACTGAACACTAGAGACCAGATGTCATGGGGCGTACCAAGTACCTAGTCCGTCGTCATGAGTGAACAACCAGTTTGAGACCAGATCTTTGGAGTCTTTAGTGTCTACAATTTTAACTTCGTAAACAACAATAAATTAGCTATCATACCTACACTTAAGTGTATTCTGGTATCGGCCATATAGTTCATACCAGTGTGGTACTGATGCATCCCCTAGTTAGGATGTGAAGGATGGAGGCCGACGGGCCCTGTTCCCTGGATATGCAACCCACTGGACCCGGACACATGTGGAGCGCGGCGGTGATCCAGACACACAAAAGGAGACCGTTGTCTCATGGCCTAGCTTCCTCCCCGTGGGGGTCTCATAGCGAGATGCTTTATGTGAGGGATTCAATTGGGATTTGAAAGCCCCGTGGAGCAGAGGGCAGCAGCTGTGCTCGTATGCCGGCTCTGACAGGGAGAAACGAGACCATCCATCCAACACCACCAACCACCGGCACAGGGTAATGCATGTTTTTATGATATTCTGGGCTGTCCTTTGCGCTGTCCTTCAGCCCGGTGTGGTGGCCTGACCGTGTGAGCGGTGGCACAGGGCGTCGACGTCCGCGCTCCGCTTACTCAGACCAAAATCAGGCTTCTCTTTGCCCTGCCAGCACTACACACACACACACACACACACACACACACACACACATACACACACACACACACACACACACACACACACACACACACACACACACACACACACACACACACACACACAAGCGTGCTCACGCATGCACACAAATGCACGCATTCACACACGCATGCACACACCAGACACGCACACTAACACACACACATATACACACAGGCGTGAGCACGCATACACACGCACACATGCACGCACGCACACACACACACACACACACACACACACACACACACACACACACACACACACACACACACACACACACACACACACACACACACACACACACACACACACACACACACACACACACACACAGCATCTCCCTTTTTGGGAAGGTGACTCAGCAGAGGAAGAGTCACCCTCGCCCCCCCCCCCCATACACACACATCCCCCCCTATGCCCTCCCTACCTGCCTGGCTCTTGATGCCTGCTCCTGGCTCTCTGCCGGGGTGTCTTCTGTTCACACCTCGCTCTCACACACTGCCACCTGCCTCTCTTCCTCTCCAGACACGTGCAGCACCAGCTCACACGCTGCTTCTATAATGCCCACACACACGCTCTCTCTGCCCCACCCCACCAGCCGCCCCATCCCACCACTACAATATTCAGCTCCCGTTTGTTGACCTGAACGCTCACCTTCATCTCTGACCCCTTCCCCCCCCCTCCTCCTCCTCCTCCTCTGCTGCCTTATTAGGTCGCACGGGCCGCACTTCAATTCCTCCCTGTTTCTATTTTTTGTCCTTGTTGCTTATTTGCTAGCCTCCTCCTCTGTTTGCCGGCGGCTCGCTGACCTTGCTCTGGAAGCCTTCCAGCGATCGATGCGGCCACTGCCCCTCAGGGACCATGGAGCATACTAATCGCGCTAATGATTGATTTATTTGGCTATCGGTTGACTGTTGCCATATATAGAGGCGGCACAATGCAGTGTTTAGCCGCTGGCTACTGTACGACGCTTCAGACTTCTGCTCAGCGATCACACGGCCGGAACAGGGGAACGCCCTGACGCAACGACCCGCTACGCTGCACGTGCTTTGAACCCTGCGTGAGCCGGCGGCGGGGGCGCGGCGGCGTCATCATTTCCTGGGACTAATGAGGAGGTTGTGGTTGGCGAGAAGAAACGTGTGTGTGATCTCGCGGAGGCAGCGCGGCAACAACACCTGCCTGGCGGAGCAGAGTCTCCCTCGCTGTCGTCCCCCTCCTCCACCCCCTCCTCGAGCGCCTTCTCCAGGTTGCTCAGAGACTTGCTGCGTGTGCGGAATTTTTTGAGAAGGTTGCGATGCTCCTGGTAGGTGATGGGAGGGCTCTCCGAGCTGATGTGGACCGGCCGGGGAGTCCCGTAATAGTTCCCTGGAAAGAGGCAATTACAAGGGAAAGGCCAACTTTTAATGACGGATGGATGGAGCTGTTTCAACGCTGTGCTGCATGCTATTCCTTCTCCTGCCTTTTCTTTCCTTTCCCGCATGAAGGATGTCTTCAGCGGTATCTATACAGCACCGCTGTCAGTGCTGCTGCTGAATCTATAGAAGCAATTGTAGTGCGTTCATAGGGCTGCCATGACAACAGAATAGAGTCCTCCTTATAGGAATAAGAAGCGAGCCAGGCTATGATCTGACACTCAAAACATCTTGATTTGAAAAATACTGTTATTTTAGAAATATTAGCAGTAGTCTCAGTGGTGTTTTTGCGTCTGCTATACTAGTAGTGGTATTGTGGGTATTTTGTTAGCTTAACAGAAAAACTGAATGATGCTAAACCGTTGGACATGGTAGGATAGCACAGAGCTGTGTTGTGGATGCAGCTGCACATCACTCTTAACCGAAATAAGCAAATCAGATATTTAGTATATTTGAGTCATTTGTATCAATAAGGCGGGCGGTGGGAGGACAGGTCTATTTCTGACGGCCGCAGCCCCAGTTGTAGTGTGCAATATGGCCTCTCGTGGGGGCCAGTAAGACCCAGACTCATTCTGCCATGCCCTCAGTCATATCCATCTGCTCTGGCAGCAGAGCACCAAATCACATTAACCTGCTCCCATTGGCTTCTGGAGGATCAGGGGCGAAGGCAAACACTAGATGGTGAACTGCCCACCACAAAGAGGTCACCCTCCTCCACCGCCACCACCACCACCGCCACCACCACCGCCCCCACCCCCACCACCACCACCCCCACCACCACCCCCACCACCACCACCACCACCGCCACCACCACCGCCACCACCCCCACCACCGCCATCACCACCCCCATCACCACCCCCACCACCACCACCACCACCACCACCACCACCACCACCCCCACCCCCACCACCGCCATCACCACCCCCACCACCACCCCCACCACCACCACCACCACCGCCACCACCGCCACCACCACCACCACCACCATCACCACTGCCGTGCTGGGACCGCGGTGGTTTCTGCAGGCTACACTGTTTTGTTGGCTACTGTCAGTGCTCCTGATTGCCTCGGTGGCAAGATGTCTGTCAATGTCACGCGCCAAGCGGGGTTAGGGGTGACATTTATTGCGCCCATTAAACGCTTATGAATAATGGATGCTTATCTATCCTCAGCGCTTTTAATCAGAGTATGCAGTCCAAGCCCCCTTGATTAAGGAGGAGTCTGCAACAGGACCACCCATATATAATGCATAATCACAGGCCACACTTTATAATGGGCTTTGATGCTTCCAACCAAGGCAAAAAAAAGTCCTCAAATGTTCAAATGATGACCTTTCCATGGTCAATGTATGTTAAAGAAATGTGCATACAATTTGACCCCTATGATTTTTAAAGGAGTAATGGTAATGGCTATATGATGCAAACTACATGAAGGATTTATAGAGATGGATGACAAGATTCTCAAGATGTGTGGAAAAAAGTTGAAGATAGGGCAAAAAAATACAAAGTTCACGTATTCTACAACAAAATACAAAGCCACGCCTGTGGTGTGGAAAAGTGGCCATAAAGCCGGGCCTCACCTTTGAACTTGCCGCTCTCCAGCAGCGCTCCTGACTCCTCCAGGGCGAAGAACTCCTCCACAGAGACAAAGTTGTAGTCCACCCCGGAAATCTCCCCGACCCGGGGCTTCCTGCTCGTACCTTGGGGAGGGACGGGTCGGAGAAGGTGACATTACATCGCTTGTCTGGGAGGCCAGGAATAGGTCGCGCAGCAGCCCGGGAGCCTGGATAACGTGTCAATCAATCCCAGTCTTGGGATTGTCTTTAGTAATTGATGTGGAGGGTCTTCCAGGGGAGGGACACTTGACACAGAGAGACCGTCATCACGTTCAGCAGAATACTTAACTCAAAACAAAAAGTAGGACTCAAATAATGTGTTTAAATATAAAGGTTGAGTCTGTATGCAAATGTGTCATCATTTAGCATCTAATGAACATCTCAAAATAGACATAATTGAGCAAATTGTCCTAAATTAAATGAGTAAAATAACTGCTAATGTAATCCTTAACGAACCATTAAGTATATTGTTATAAAATGTGCTGCAGATAACTAGTCAACCATAAAGAAAAAGAATCAGGACTATTATGAATTCAATACATCAATACCTCATTTATAACCCATGAGCCCGAATTAAACATTAATAAGAGATTCTAAAACGGTGACTTTAATTAAAGCCAATTCACGATGGTGGCCCCAGGACATTTGCCTGTCACCGTAATAGATTGAGATTCAGCCTGGCCTCCGAGATGGAACAGAAAAATAATGGAGACCATGCTAGTCCAACAAGCCCACCACGGCCGTCATTATGAGTTTCACTGGACCATTTTTTTTTACCCTTTTTTGTTTAAATTGAACCTGCGTCTCGGTTGATCTCACGAGGCCGGCGCCGTGTTCAGACACATTCTCACAGCGTTCACCACAACACACACACCGCCTTTACGCAATTACTCAGCCAGGCAATCTGGTGTGAGAATTTTCATTTACGCGTTGGCCTACAATTCGACCTCTGTCTCCCTGACCGTGAGATAAGGTAATCCTCCCCTCCTTCCCCCAGACACATCCACACAGATTGAGGACAAATCTGTGCCCTCCTCGAGAGCTGCGTTTCATTGTTGGAGAGAGAGAGAGAGAGAGAGAGAGAGAGAGAGAGAGAGAGAGAGAGAGAGAGAGAGAGAGAGAGAGAGAGAGAGAGAGAGAGAGAAACAGAGAAAGACAGAGAGCGAGAGAGAAGAGAGAGAGAAAGAAAGGATAACGAGAGAGACACACCCATGTTACCCTATAAACCCAATGATTAATGCACTACTGTCTCAGGTGCACACATACACACACATGGGCCTCTCTGGAGCCTACACACACAAAAGTGCTCACATTATGTGCACACAAAACCCCCACCCACTTACACACTGACACCCACACAACCCCCTCTGCAAGCACACATTTACTGACCAACACATAGACAAACACACCCATGCACACACACACACACACACACACACACACACACACACACACACACACACACACACACACACACACACACACACACACACACACACACACACACACACACACACACACAGACAACCGCCTCCGCAGGCACACACTCACTTTTACCAATACACACACACACACACACACACACACACACACACACACACACACACACACACACACACACACACACACACACACACACACACACACACACACACACACACACACACACACACACACACTAAAAGGGAGCCAGTCGCTTGGCCAGACTAAGTCCCACAGCGACAGTGTTATTTTGTGTCCGCAGCCCAATCAGCCTCAGTGATGACAGCGTAATGAACGCCACGAGAGCTAATAGTCTGATGGCCTCTGACAGGAAGCGCTGGTATCTCTGAGCCCGTCCACGGGTACGGAGGCCGTCCTTATCCCCACAACCTCCTTGGAGATATATATGACAAGCCAGCGGCGGTCGGGATGGATTATTGACATCCTATCCCTCTGTGGCGGACCCCAGCCTCCCCCCTCCACTACCCGGCCCCCCTCCCAGAGCAGCTTCCCCCCCGGGCGGCTCATGGGGAGGGGAGGGGAGGGGAGGGGAGGGGAGGGGAGGGGGGAGCTGGGTGAGGCAGAGCCGTCACACAGCCCTGGATCGCCGTCCAGACGCCACATATTACAACGCTGTCTGTCAGGATAGTGCACCCTAACAATAGAAAATACCTAGTGTGCGTTCTCACTCAGAGGACTACGAAAATAAGTGACTGGCTTCCTAAAAAGACGTTCGTTAGAGTGTCACGCCGTCCGTAGATGAGCCTGAGACGGTCCCCAAATCGTTGATATTGATAAGGCATAATCTGTGTCAAAGTCAGGGCCCACGGCCCAAGAGGTCATAGTGATAATCCAGAATGTGGTCGGAGACGCATATCGGAATCTGCCATACGGGATAAAGGCGGCCAGAGCAAACACGGGTGGCGTTAAGCTCATTCCCCATCAGGCCGTTTCACTGGCCAGCCAACTGGGACACTAAACGCCGGGCTGCTCCCTAATGCCATTACAGACAGTCCAACATCCGACACCCACTTACAGGCCCTCGCTGCACTCCGCGTCGCCGCCCTCTACTTTTGGCATCAAGACATTCCTTCACTCGTAATTCAATTCAGCCTTTGAAATATTGATGAATGGCCTGCGTTTACTTACCGCTGTCAGTCACTTTCTTTATTTATGTCCTCGGCCTGACTGTGAAATACGCCGGCGCAACGAGGAAGGGGCCAGAGAAGCCCATGAGCCAGCAACCTATAGTCTAGTGCCAAATAATAACAGGCTTCACTCCTCCTGAGGATGGACTAAAGCTGCTTCTTTATGAAGACATATGAAGAGTAGCCTACACAGTTCAGAGAGGAGGCTTATGGGATTACCAACGTAGCCAAACAGTACATGGTAAAAGAAAACATAGCATTGCCATGTTGCCGTCGGCCAAACTTACTAAGACGTTGTAAGAAGCAGATTTTTTGGATCATGAGCTTTGATGAGGCTTAAAGGATGCGACTCCCCCCGCATAACAAACCCTGCTTTATCCACCGGTGTAATGGGAGGAAGACACATGAGGACCTGAAGGGGAGCCTCGATGAGGCCTGATGGAAACTGTTCAGGTGCGAGTTCCACTTGACATCAAAACATCACACAAACAACGAAAGGGCGAGAACGAAAGCGGTTTGGCTTCAGCGCCACGGACCATCGACTCCACGGTCCACCCTGACTGGCTCGAGAACGGATTTGCCGGTTCCCAGGCTGTCTCAGGCTCAAAGCACCATGCGTGTGCGTTTGTGTGTGTGTGTGTGTGTGTGTGTGTGTGTGTGTTTGTGTGTGTGTGGTGTTGATACTGATGCCATGAGAAAAACAGCTTCTTCGTGTGTCATAAAGATCAGAAGATTACATAGACGGGCTGGGGGGGTGTGTGTGTGTGTGTGTGTGTGTGTGTAGTGTGTGTACGTGTTTGTGTGTTTGTGTGTGTGTTCTTTTCTGTCGAAGGCGATGTGTGTGTAAGGGAGGAGCGGGGGGGTTGAAAGCCTGTCTTGTTGTCACTGATAATATGTAGAAGAACACCCTGGGAGCCAGGTATATAATATTTTCTTATCAGGACGAGGAGCGACACAGTCCGCCAGAATCAGGATGAAGAAGGCCTATGCAAACACAGAACCGCCGTGATGGCAACTCGTTTAATTCTGTTGCTTCCTTTGCTTTGGGTAAATGCAGAAGGCATACATGTTGAATCTATGTTTGCATTTGTATCCGCAAAATACAATGTCAATTGTAACTTTAATGACAATGACTTTCTCTGATTTAATATATGTCTCTTTGTGCATTATACACGTTTTCCATAGGAGAGAGCTGGTCTTAATGCTACAGCATTGTTAAATATAGCAAGTCATCAGATTGAATACATACATATCAATCATATAAGGAGAGCAATGTCTTCCAGCCTCCCACAGGGTTGAATACATATGTAGCATATGTTAGACAGTAGCATGTGATTCAGCATGAGGAAAAACACTGGGAACCTCATCTCAGATGTAAATGGTTTGGTGGAAACATTTGAAGCGTTTGACACGCTTGTCATTGTAGTGTAATTGGCTGTGGCTGTGATGTGAATATTTAAGGCTGGTGTTCTCAGAGTGACGGGTTGACATAACAGGGTTTCTATCGCTCGTATTGTCGTCTTGGCAGTAGGGACCCGTAACGTGGGTCCCTCTCGCAGTGTCGTGATGTGAGGACTATTGGTGCGATGACCTATTTCATGGACTAAAGGAGAGATTAGCTCACAGTCTAGGAAAGAGTGGGAGGTCAGCGACTCCTATAGGTGTTCTGGATCAGAGAAAACGAAGTAAGTAACTGTTAATAAAGAGCTGTAAGTCATTGTTACATTTAAAAAGTTAGTGTCAGCAAATGTAATATAATACAAATATTAGGAAACTAAAACCATTAATAACAGCAAGGGTTCACAGTCTCTGTGTGTGTGAGAGACTAATATAAAATGTCAATATCCAATGTCGACACCTGAACTCCCACTTGTGGCGACTAGGGTAGCTCTAGCTGCTGGAGTAAGACGTCCAAGACAGGGTTAAGACTCACTTCACTGAAGCCCGCACACACAGACACACACACAACAACAACAACAACAACCAAAAGAACGTTAGCCATTTACCAACACTGCTGTAGTAGTCAGACAGACAGGGGTTCAAATGCAAGAGCAAACTTCCACGGATAAACACAAGACACACACACCCACCACCCACACATGAGCACGAGCACGAGCACACTCACACCCATATACACACACACACACACACACACACACACACACACACACACACACACACACACACACACACACACACACACACACACACACACACACACACACACACACACACACACACACACACACAGTTGCTAAGGGAATCTCCATATTAATGAGGTTTGTGATTCCCTCACCTGGTGCGCCACTGAAAGTGTTTCGCTCAGAATCCATGTGTGCGGATGTGTCAGGATTTTAATTTAAATCAACACACCTTCGCCTTGAGCAGATTTGCTCTAAGGAAGTGTCAGAAACAGCACTCCAGTCTCATGCGGCAATCAACACAAGTGTGTGTGTGTGTGTGTGTGTGTGTGTGTGTGTGTGTGTGTGTGTGTGTGTGTGTGTGTGTGTGTGTGTGTGTGTGTGTGTGTGTGTGTGTGTGTGTGTGTGTGTGTGTGTGTGTGTGTGTGTGTGTGTGTGTACAGGCATGGTGGCGATTAAGGTCTACAATGTTTAGGCATATGTTGCAGCAATCAATTACTGCTTCACTATTGATTTATTGGTAACACTTGACAAAACGGGTACATTAATTAACCCTTCGTTAACATTAGTTGATGTAATAAGCAATAGCTAACGGTTAATAAACAGTTTACACATTGTCTAGCAATCATTTACTATTGATGCTCATTTTAACTAATGTCTTCATTTATAAACTATTTAATAGGATTAGCTTACCCTAACCCTTAAACTCACCCTAGCCCTAACACTGCGTTCACACTGCACACGTCCGTCGCCGGATGACAGAGGGCATGTCTGACGTATGGGGGACGCGATCTGATTGGCCGACGGATCTGTCGCTGCCTGAAAAGTTGAACATATCTAAACTTTTTGACGCAGGCAATGGAGCCGACAGAACGGACGGGCCCACAATGCATTTCGAGAGCGCCCCATGAAAAGTCAATGAGATCCGTCAACGGACGTGTGCAGAGGTGTAACCCTTACCCTAACCCTAACCCTTACCCCTATGCTAATGCTTATTTTCTGCATTTACTAATTGGTGTGTTTACTGGTTGATTATTGGTTAAATATTGTACCCTTATTGTAAAGTGTTACTTCTAGCCCTATTTATTCAGTGTTTATCCCAGGAGGAGGACGAGGAGGAGGAGGAGGAGGACGAGGAGGGGTGGAGATGACTTACATGGTACAGCGCGGAGGTAGAGGTTTTCCCGGATGACCTGCTGTAGCTGGCTGTCCACGGAGCCGGGGGTGAAACACTTACTGAGATACAACCTGAGATCCTTACACAGTGACGAACCTGAGAGAGAGAGAGAGAGAGAGAGAGAGAGAGAGAGAGAGAGAGAGAGAGAGAGAGAGAGAGAGAGAGAGAGGGGAGAGAGGGATCACAGCTTAGTAAGTTTCAGCAATCACAAATGAGCCTCATTATGTTGTTGTAATTGTACTTTGAGGCCTATCAAGTAGGCAGCTTAAAATAAGGGAGGATGTGGCATCACAAAGAACAGCGGCCGAGATCCACACGTTGGAAAGCCTTATTTACGACCTCGCCCTCAACACACACACCAATAACGTGCACTCATCTCACATGCATCTGACAGCGGTTAAGTGATGCAACGCGTCCCTACCTATCAACAGATTTAGAGTTTGGTTTATAAACCATAACCATGATTCTGTCACGGGAGAGAGAGAGAGACACAGTGTGAGAGAGAGAGACGGATAGGGAGAGAGCCAGAGAGCCAGAGAGCCAGAGAGCCAGAGAGAGAGAGAGAGAGAGAGAGAGAGAGAGAGAGAGAGGCTGGGTTGAGACTGATCACCGGGGCTCTGATAACCTCTCCCCCCCCCCCCCCCCCCTCCCTCAGATCTCTTCATCCATCCCTGGCGCTTTACGGCCTCTGATGACAGGTCACTCGCTGTTATGGATGGCCTCGGTGCATTTACCACTTGTCACTTGTGACAGAAAACTACACCACTCTCCCAGGGTTACCCCCGCCCTATGAGCCGAGACACCACACCTCCCGCCCACCACACCACACCACCGCATGCCTCACCGCACCGCCCGCCCACCCCTGCCCCTTCTGCTACAGTGGTACGGCCCGGCGGTAGATTGAATTTGCCGTGCTATTAAAAACCCTCACACTAATATAACTTTATTAGCGGAGGCAGTCAACCTGCAACACACATTAGACCGGCCACATATGCTCCCCCAGACAGAGGACGAGCCCTGGGCTGCGATTTCCCGGGAACAGAACCTAAAGCTTGTGTGCGTCACGTGGTGCAGCAGCTGTCCCACAATATGCTTGATGAACTTTTTTTTTTTTTTTACAGATAATGCAATTGCTCCGGCTTATTATTCAAGAGGAAAAGCTACAATCAAGTACAATAGAACGGGGCCTGAGGCTGAATCAGGGGGTAAAACGTCAAACCACTGCTCTTAATACAAAGTGTTAATCCCGTTTAACAGCTAAGAGGACCGGGGCCGGACCGGGGGTACTGGGGGCCGAGGATGCGGGGGGTGAGCTGCGGTACATTCGCTCATCCATCACTGCCAGCCGCTACAGGCAGGCGGGGCACCCAGAGGAGGAAGCGGCCAGACCCCGGGACGATAATAGATCCAACGCGGGCGGGGGGGGGGGGGGGGGGCGCGGGGCGAGGGGGGGGGGGGGGGGGGGGGGGGGCAGGGTCCTCATTTACACCCCTGTGGCCGATTTGGCCATCAATCTCCCCCAGCAAGGCCGCTGGGAGCCACAGGCAGGTGTCAGTCTGGTGACATATTGCTCTGCTCAGGCCTAACAGAGACATCAGTTACCAGGTACCCTCCCTACATAAACGCCAAGGCCGTCAGAGGGTGACTGACATCGGCGTGGACGCGGCCGCGGCTCAGGGCGGCCGGGGAGCGCGTCAGCGGAATTCTGACCCCCGGTCTCCGGGGCGTCAAGGCGCCCGGTCAATGTTGACCGCGCGCCTTGACGCCCCGGAGACCGGGGGACACGAGCGGATCAGAACACATGGCGTAGTGAGAGAGAGATTCTGGGGTTACTTGATCGGGTGCGGGAGGAATTAGGTATGACACAAAAGATGGCGAACGCTGATAGTATACTCAGAGAGATTGGGACTGATGGATTGTTAGGGTTAGGGTCAGGTTATGTAACCCTAGGGTTAGTGTTTGGTTACGTAGCCCTGATATTGACCCTAAACCTGATGCAAAAGGGATCAGATTCAACCTAAACCGTCACCCATAGTGACCCTCCTTCCCGTTGAGCTGCGTTCCAGTGACTCTGTGTTTTCGGGGGGACTATTGACCGATAGGACTTATTGTTAATCAGCAATCTCAACGCTCCATCTCTGTGACACGATGCAAACATCAGGCTGGCTTAAAATAGAGAAATCATTGCTGTGTGCCTGAGCACGGGCGCTCCAGGGTCGCATCTGATTCATGTGCTGTCAGTGAACAGAAAAAGACACAAACTAGGCCACAATAACACAGTGGTCGGGTTGAACGCAAGGGAATCGGTTGGAAGCTGTATATTATTATTATTACTATTTTTACTATTATTAGTAACACGTTAAACATTAAATTTTTTTCTAAGATAATAACACTAAAAGGATCTCCCCTGCCCAATGGACCCTTTTCAAAAGTAGAAAAAACACTGATGCAGCTCATGACATAAATTGTGGGTCCGTTAGATTTAGGTATGGCAGTGCAGCAGTATAGACCCAACTAGTCAAGTGAATATACAGTCACCATGCAGGTTCTGCCACACTCATAAATAAAAACTCACACAAATCTGAGCAACAGGAACTTACTTTACCCTGCTCTTAAAGGGGGCCATAAAAGGGTGAAACACTTTCCACCATTTTCATTTATCTTTGTCACTTTTTATTGAATTGCCCTGTTTTTTTTTTAAAGCTCTCCCCAGACACTGTGGCTTACACTCTTGTCGTTCTTCTTAGTTGTGTGTTTATATTGCAGATGGCACAGAGGGAGTCAGAGGAGGGCGTCCATTATGCACCGAGGGCTCCCACCTACCGGGCGACACCGTCTTGATGCGTACGGGGTGGGGACAGGAGCTGAGGACCCCCCGCACGTCTCCCAGCGTCATCCCCAGCACCGGGGTGCCTCCGATCTCCAGGATCACATCGCCCACCGTGAGCCCGCCCCCCGGAGCCGAGGTGACGAATGGGAACTCTGCGTAGTCGGCTCCTCCACCAATGGCCACGCCCAGGTCGGCCGAAGACCCCACCAGGGGCACGAAGCTGTCCTTCAACTTTGAGTGCCAGTGCAGCTTCCTCACGGCCGTCTTAGACATGGCAAACGAGCTGCAGGGCAGGGGAGAAGATTTATACGGTCAAATAAGTTAGCAAATCATAACAAAAATCCTCAATAGCGAATTTCTCATTACATTAAGGACACAAATGTGTCCCGTGTTCAATATTTTACACTAATATCCTCCAAAAATTAAAAACATCAGATTCAGCTCTTTAAATAACAACAGTTAATTACAGCAAGGCTGGCTGATATACCCTGTTCTGCTTAAAGTATCACACACACACACACGCATACAACCCCTCAGGTTCATTTAGCTTGCCCTAGCGAAGACTGATGTAATGTATTCATATAAACCCACGGCGACGCATTGAGACGTATCTTCAATCGCACAGGAGAAGATGGAACTAACAAGGCAGCTGAATCATTACCGAGAGCGACATCATACACGCCGGGACAGGAAGGTGTCACAACAGCAGGGTAACAAATGAACAGGAACTTTAAACCTGCTGAGTTCCACGGCTGCCTTATATTAAATGTATGGAATTGGTGCTCGATCTCCGCCTGCTTAAAATGCATGAAAAATCCAATGATCATTGTCATTGATTGAGGATGCCTGCTAAACGTTAGCATTTGCGTATTCCTCCAGTTGTGGTCGTGGTCACTAGGATGACTCAGGCCTAGGACGCCATTGTGAAGACTCATGAGACGAGGAAGGAAGGAAGGAAGGACAGAAAGGAGCTGCAAAGAAAAGAAGGAAGCAAACATTTAAGGAGGCTATGAGGAAAGGGAGATAGAGATAAAGAAGGAAGAATGACAGAAAGGAAGGGTGTAAAATAGGAAAGAGGGAAGGAAGAGGTAAGGAAGATTGGCGTAAGGAAATGAACACCCATGGAAGGATGAAAGGGAAGTATGGAAGGAAGGAAGGAGGCATGACAGTAAGGAAGGAAGGCTAGGAGGGAGGGTACACAGAGCCAGGCATATCAAGCGGCTGAAAAGCACCCCATGGGTCTTTTTCCAGTGAGGGTCTAATAAAAGCAGTACGAATGGTCCCAGGATGACCGGATACACCTAAGCCGTTCTAGCTGACTGACCAGGAGACAGGCTTGAGCTGACAGAGATCCCCTGTCTACAACACTCTCCCCTGTAGTACTACAGGCCAAGAGAGGGCTCCTCGCTGCTGCCTCGGCCAGGAAAGGAGCCAACATGATCCAGGAGTACGCCTTCATAATGATTAATGTGCAAGAGTCGGCCAAAAAGTTACACAACGTATTGTACAAAAAACAAAAATCTTGAGTATTGATAGATTGTGCGTGATTGGGTATTTTTGCCTTTCGAGAGCGATAAAGGAAGCAATAATGAGAGAGGGACAAAGAGAATGGAGGGGGGGGGGGGGTGAGAGAGGAGAGCAAGAGAGAGAGAGAGGGAGGGAGAGAGCAAGAAAGAGAGAGAGACAAAGAGAGAAAGAGAGAGAGAGAGAGAGAGAGAGAGAGAGAGAGAGAGAGAGAGAGAGAGAGAGAGAGAGAGAGAGAGAGAGAGAGAGAGAGAGAGAGAGAGAGAGAGTGAGTAAGAGCGAGAAAAAGAGAGCGAGAGCGAGAGAGAGAAACAAAGAGAGAGAGAGACAAAGAGAGAGAGAGCATAAGGCATTGAAAACATAGGGAGACAGGAGGGTGGGAGGAAGGGTCTGGGTCAGATATAGAGGCGCCACATTGCCTGAGGTTAGGGATGGAGTCATGCGTTTAACCTTGCAGGAATCAAGGGCAGGCGACGTGAGTCAGAGTGTGCGAGCGGCGCAGCCCGTTGTCTCAACACACAATACTCAAAAACACAACACTAGACAAAACAAACCAGAAGGAAAAACAAACCAGAAGGAAAACCAGTAATCGTCTGCATTCTCTCAAGTGTGTTTAACGAGTCTCGTGTCAAAAAGATTTTTCAAAGCCTTTCAACCCCACGTTTAACCGGAGGAAACTAGGGCTATGAAACATTGAAGTACCTTCCAACACCAGTATGTTCCAACCTGAGATTACGCTTATCCCTTCATCTCTACCTGGCTGTGCGGAGTCCCAGTTCTCTCTGCTCACACTGTGAAGCCTTCTGCCCCAACAAAGTCGACCTGCTTCCAAAAGCCAGCTGACCTCACGCACACAAACAACACCAACAACACCAAACAAAATGGCAGAACGCAAACAAACAAAGCACTTATATTCATGTTCTCCCTTAATCCAAACAATATTTCCACCAGGCCTTGATCTCCGATAGGATTTACCCAAAGATTTTCAATCTTCCTGGCATTTTGACCAGACGCTTAAAATGCTAAAAATATATAAACCGGTGACCTGCGACGGTATTTACGTGACCTCTTAAGTTCAGTTCACATTTGCATCGTCCGCGTTGTGTGTTATCGCTTCCCGGTCCGGTTGCGTTTTCAACAGAGAAGTTTGTAATAATGTGTGGCAGTTTGTGTTGTTGACCTCCTGTGTGCGATGGGGGGGGTTTAATGAGCCACAGCCTGTCACACCGGCTGGACCCTCCTGTCCTCCACCACCACCACCACCACCGGCACCACCCCCCCATCCCTCCTCTGTTGTTGAGTCAACAAACCCCCCCCCAGCCCCGCACACTGTATTCACAACACCAGCGCCATGCCCCAGCCGGACGGCACTGTGTGATCAGTGGGAAATAGGGCTCGCTGTCATCATCATAAACCGCATTCATGTGTCATCGTAGATACTAGAGGAGGGGCTTCGGCGGGTTGGTGGGAAACGATTGCAGCGGATGTGGCGTAGCTGGATGGACTGGTCGAGGGCTGGCGTGCTGGGCAACGCTGTTTTTCCGCTCCGTGCTCTGAACTTGGCGGCCCACAGCGTAGCATTAAGGGGAGGCATCAGCATTAGCATGCATCACGTGTGCAGACATTTGACAGCGGTCCAGCGGCTTTTGATGTGGACCGACTTATATTCAACATGGATTTGAAGCAGTGTCTCGTGCATCCACTTGGCGTTGCCGATACAAAGCTTCTCCTTGGCATGGGAAAAACCACAAGAGTCGAATCTGTGTTTAGCACGCCAGGTAGAGTTAGAATGAACACCTCTGGCTGCACATCTGTAAACATCACTCGGACCAGGCTTGGATAAAATCCACATCAGGCTGAGATGATGACCCTGACCAAAGCTCCTGTTTCAAATGTAAACGGGAAGCAATCACACCGAGCAGAAATGAATTGCATCTGTCAGAAGAACACAATACACTGATTCAAGGATATCCGACCCTATATAATGAAGAAGACACTACTGAAACATTGACCTTTCGTCCAGGGAAGAGCTGACCGATACATATCCTGTTTCACAGACTTCCTTCTCTCCAGCGATCTGCCCTGGTTCCTCCCCTTGTGATTCAGGCTTAAAAGTGTAACTTCAAACCATAGCATTGTGTGAAGGGCAATAGCAATGGGTCCGGTGGCTATACTTAAAGCTTCGCTATATATATAGCTGTACATAGATTAATTACTGTTTTCTTCATTTACTTACACTCTCCAAGACATGCTGTATATTTCGATATAAAGTACATTCAATGATCTCTGTGTATCACTATTCATTTATAAATAAGCCAAGAACTAATCCTGATATGAAAATAAACGAATGAATGATGACACGATTTCTAAGCATTATACTAATACAATGAATGAACAAAAGTAAACAAAATGGTGTGCTTACACGTTTTGTAAATCTGACAAGAGGCCTTCCAAGCAAATAATTTGAGGTGACCAAATAAATACCTTTGCGATACTAAAAAACGACATCTGCAGCTAACCCCGACTGCTGGCCACCTTTGTGGCCCAGATGCTTTCCCATAAGTGAGATGCATACTCTGTAAGTCGCACCCTCAGGCGCTGCAGCCAGACGAGGGAGTCCAGCTCCACCAGGGAATAGTGCGTGACATTGGCTAGGAGAGCATCCTTGAGCGTAGGCCAAAATCAGACATAAATATGAAGGTTAATTGAATCCAGAGGATGGAGGCTCCTACAGGGTTGGAAGGAGGAGGAGAAGTGAGGTTTAGGAGGTCCATCTGGAATCAGGACGACGAGGAGCTGCATGGGCTGAGCTAAACTTTTCCATTCAAAATATAATAACATGGGCACCATAACACAATTGGATTCTGCGATCCCCATATTCCTTTAATCCATTCACAATACACTCAGAGCCGGCTCCCCGAATCTGGGAGAAGCTTTTGTGATGAAATCAGCTGACTGTCAAGTCTAGTTATTCTCTTGGGGTTCCTGATGTCAATCTGGATTCGTCCACATCTAATGTAACTCTGATCTAAAGCTGACATGATCAACTATGACCACAGCAAACTTAATC
>NC_082382.1:9966271-10071271 GCF_031168955.1 Gadus macrocephalus | reverse complement strand
GTGAGAGATACTGCTGATTCAGGGGGAATGGTTGAAGGTGACCCTGGCTCCCTCACAGAGCCTGTCTCAACACCTGATATTGATCCCGGTCGTCCGGCTCAGATCTGACTCTGGGACGCCACACACACTTTCAAGGCCTCCCTGACACGTCAGAAAAAGATGTCACCTAGAGGTTGTTAGTTCACACAGGATTATTGATTTGTTGTCGATTTTCCCCTGGATGCTTCAGTCTAACTGCCGAACGCAGCCTTGGACGAATTGGATTGAAGGATGCGCAGGATATCATCATCACACCCCCGTTGGTCGCAGTGGCATCGGGTCCAGTATGGGCAGAGAGAGAGACAGAGACAGAGAGAGAGAGAGAGAGAGAGAGAGAGAGAGAGAGAGAGAGAGAGAGAGAGAGAGAGAGAGAGCAGAGAGAGAGGGAGAGACAGGGAGAGAGAGAGAGAGGGTGAGGGATAGGGAGAGGGAGAGAGAGAGGCAGAGAGAGAGGGAGAGACAGGGAGAGAGGGTGAGGGAGAGGGAGAGGGAGAGAGATAGCGTGAGAGAGAAAGGGAGCAAGAAAGAGAGACAGAGGGAGCAGGAGAGAGAGAGAACTAGTGGAGTAGAGTAGTGGCGGAGACAACGGAAATGATGGCGGCTGGGTGCAAAGGTTCGGTCCACAGATGGGGAGAAGAACCATTCTTCCACATCTCTGACTCGTCAAGGGTAAACTGCTGATCCCCCTCCAACGCCACAGACCCCCGCCCCGCCCCCCTCACCACCACCCCTCACCAGCGGCACCACCACCACCACCACCATCACCCCCCAAGCCCTGTGACCACCCCTTTACGCTCTCAGCCAGCCTCCTTCTGTGTTCAAACCACACCTTAAAACGCCAGCATGAATATGCATGAACGTGAAAGACACAAGAGGTGCATAATCAGACAATCAACAGCTCCGGCATGGCGCGTGTTAATGCCACGAGAGTAGAAAAAAAAAAGCGTGGCCGGCTTCATCTTTGCCGCTCATTAGGAGATAAAGTGGATTAATGTTAATACGCGGACGCGCATTTCCACTCACAGCTGGTTCAAATTTAGGTTGAGGAGCGGGATCAAAAGAGGACAAATGGAGAGAATGAGACCCAAAAGGCTTAGTTTATAATCACAGTACAGAGTGAGTACTGGGCACACCAATTATACCCAGCCCCGTGGTCAGAGGGTGTGTGTATGTGTGCATGTGTATGTGTATGTGTATGTGTATGTGTATGTGTATGTGTGTGAGTGTGAGTGTGAGTGTGAGTGTGAGTGTGAGTGTGTGTGTGTATTGTTTTGTGGACACAAACAGGCAGATGTCTCTCTCCACACGGGCCACGTGACTCTCCTTCGCCGTCACTTAATTAATGATTTATAATAAGAGTCCATAACCTTGACACGCTCCCAAACCACACAGCGGTCTGCTGTGTACGGGTTCAGGGTCGCACGTCAATCACGTCAAAATAGGGACACACCCAACAATAACAGTGGTGGGCAGACACACAGACACACACGCACACACATGGATTTCAGCTCTGAACCACACAGAATGTGCAAGACGGCCACACGTGTGCGTGCACCAACACAGCAGCTGTACTTCCTCCTGTCCACACCACACACGCACATGCACCGACCCACCCTCCCACACACACACACACACACACACACACACACACACACACACACACACACACACACACACACACACACACACACACACACACACACACACACACACACACAAAAACAAAAACACACAAAAACAAAAACACACAAAAACACGCACGCACCTGCAAATTACAATGCCATTTTTGCAAGTCACTTAAATGTACGCAACATAATTTCTTCAATACTACGAAACGAGTGCAATGCATGTGCATTTGTTTACATTAAATATCAACGTAAATATGCAATAGCGTAGAGATTCCGGTGCTATAATTTCAAAATATCTTAAAAGCACAATAAAGAATCTCAAATGTATCTTCACAATTTTCAAAATTGGCTTAATTTATCACCGACCGTCAAAGCAGCCGAAAAGGGCTGATGCATAAAAGTTGAAAAAAAATAAAATAAGTACACTCCTATGCGTGAATGCACCGCTATACGTGTGACCAACCATCAACACAAACCCACATTCTCCCCCGTCTCTCTCTCTATCCCATGTTACTCGACAAGGTTACACAAAACAACACATTCTCAAATGTCTTGTATAAAGGCAAAATACTGACCTGCCTTGTCGTTGACATACACACATTCTTTTCAAGCAATTCAGCCTTTCGAAGAGGATCCGTTTAAACGCGTCTATATACATTGACCCGGGTGGAATGACAGGACGAGTAAATGCAAGTGATTATATGAACAAACGAAGCTATGATCATTGAGACTGATATTTCCAGCACGGAGAAAGTCAGGCGCGATGTGCCCGCTAGTGGGATAACGTGGACACTAGTGAAGGATGCTCTGAGCACCAGACCCGTGGTGGTCTGGAAGAGGGGAGGAAAAAAAAACGATCGTGCAGATCTGACAGCGTTAGCTCTATAAATCGCAGGCGGACGCCGCTGTAAGCAATACAACAAAGTGGATATCTGTAGGCACACGTCAGAAGTGGATTGCATGTATTGGTGTTCGTTTGTTGTTAACACCTAGTGCAAATTGAGTTAGAATGACACTGTGCTATTGCATGTTACAATTGCTCACCTGCATGTCTGCCCTTCTCCTCGACAAGATATCCCAGTTTCTTCTTTTAAGCAAATGTTGCAGTTCATTTAGCAGACACCGGTAACATGTGTCAATATATAATGAAGACTAATTGATCAAGCAAATGATTTTGTCGGTAAAAAAAAAATGGATTTAACCAGTTAGAGAACTACTGCAGACAAAATGACGTGATGGTCAGTTTGTTGTAGATAAGGAATCAGGGTTGGCTATGCCGTCCAGAACGTATGGAAGGACTGTGATCTCGTCACCTAAGGCACTTTAGTAACAAAGCAACATTATTATGACTAATGATCGGCTAATGGGAAGTTTGGATGCATGTAGGGGAGGGAATGAAGAGTTAAAAGTACCGCCCCTATTTTGTAGTTTACCTGAGCATCACTTTTTGCGCGGCGGAAATTTTAGAACAGGTAGACTTAAACATGTAGGCCTTTACCCTACCACCACTTCCGTGGAAATTACGATACTCGTCGTAATCTACGCAACATACTTAATATTTGTTACACAAAAAAACACGTCTTATGTTATCATAGCACATATTTTTGCCTGCAAAACTTCATATTTTCATATGAACTTGGTGTAGATGTGCTCAGTGTTCAATTGACTATCTAGTTCCTTGTGTATGATTAAATGAAGAAAACTAAAATAGTTGTGTGTTATTATCTCTATATCAAAGCTTTTATACTGATCTAGTTGTGGTTCTGCTGGGATGGGATAGGATCACGCAATGCAATGGGAGTTGTAGTTATAATTGACTTAGAAGCTATGAAACTATTAACATGGAAAACTACAACTACCACAATACATTTCGCCTACATATGCCCTGTCGGTCCCCAAACAACCATGGAGTCGCACGGAGATGCTACCAATCTACCAAAGTCTGGGGATTCTGAAGGGGAGAAAAAGGCAGCTTTTTCTTTTGGATTTTCTAAAACGGTTAACAAATTTAAACCGACTAACGACAATGCAATCACGAAAGAGGAGACGGATTACTTGACCGGAATCGATGGAAAAGAACTGCTAAGGTGCGCAACACAGGCTAGCGCTAGCTAACTGCGTGACAAATGCATCTTGAGATTTATCTTGTGCATTATTATACCGTGATCTCTTTGTCAACCAGCAAGTGTAATGAATATTACTTTCATAATGATCGTCTTACACTACTATAATTCATACATATAAAGACGCTAATGCTTTGAAACGTCAGTGTGGGTAAATCGCAATAGTGTCAACGTCGTTTCTTGGTTGTTCCTCATTTTTAAATCACTGCGTTGTCTGTGTTTCAGTACAAAGCCAGTTAATAAGCCGAAGGAGATCATCATCCCCCTCATCCAAAAGAACCGCTGGTGTGACCGAGTGGACAAAGCAAACAGAGACGACAAAAATGAAGCCAAGCCACAACATGTCCCACTCGAAGATGGCTCTGTTGAATCTCAGGCTGTCAAAGAGCTTATTGAAGGTTTGTGGAGAAGGGACAAGTAGGAGATACTTGGTATATCAAAGTAGGTAAAGGTATAAGAAACCATGCTAATACTTTTTTTTTATGTCGTTATTTTAGACTCACAGAGGCAGCAAGAGAAGTGGCAGAATGGACATCAGCCCGACCTTAACCTCTCCATCCCGCTGCTGATGCAAAACCAGGTCCCACAAGGTTTTGAGGATGGCGACAAAGTCAAAGTTGATCTGCGACCTGAATCTGTAAGTATATGCAGGGAGAATTGTGAGTAAGGCATCTTAGCTAATATTGGAATCCTGGTCTGCTTTTTGAATTCTTTATAATTGAATGGCTACCAACCCCGTGTTCTCTATAAGCTGCTATCAGCTATTTGTGCTCACCCCACTTCGTTTTTTAATACATTTTCATTCATTCATATGGTTCTCATGCATTCTATAGCAAAAACATAAAAGTTAACAAAATACACTTTCTGTACCTACTAGACAACTTCAAGTTGACCATTCTTTTAATATTACTGAAAAATGAAGGCTTGCTCGTTACTAGGCATGCAAACATTTTGTTATGGTTCAGAAGGGGAGCATTTATTTGGGGATTCAAAGCAGCAACCTAAGATGTCTGTCTATTCTAGCTTGTGGCAACTATTTTTAGTTCAAGTGATCATAACTATAATTAGAAACCAACAATGGTTTAAGACATTTCAGAGAGTTGGTGGAAAAAGTGTTTGCAGACATGGCAAATAGACCCACGACTTGTTCCATCTATTTATTTAATCATATGAAAATTCTGACTGTCAATGCAGATGTTTTCAAACCAGAACAACTACCGTTCCCTCTTTTGTTGACACATTTGTACGAAGAACTTATAAATGAATGCTTGGATACCAGTGGTTCTCCAGGCGTTTATCTCAGTGTTTTTTAAGACCTCCTGAGTCCGACTGTCCCCTACTTACTCCCGTCACTCATAACAGACAGGGCACTTGGCAGTTTGACAGTGGTGCAATGGGGTCGGGTGCCCTGGGCTCATTTAGTGCATCCCTCCCGCAGAACTGTTCTCCGCAGTAGAGTGGGGAGTTGAACAAGAGCAACAGTCGGGGTGCAGGCTGCCACGTCTGCCTGGTGACTCTTAGTCAGCTCTTGCAGAGGCTGGCTGACTGGAGCCAAGGGGTCAGAAAAGACCAGCATCAGCTGTTTCTTTTGCTGTCACTCGGCACACAACACAAACAGAAATGTTTTATGGAGCAGAAGTGGGAATTACATTTGCATCTTATTCGGGCAAAAGACTTGGTGGAATAACGGCAGCTCTAGTTGTGGATTTGTGTGGTGAATCATGCAGAACATTATTGATCTTGTATTGTCAGTCCACAGACGCAGATTATGAAAGCGTTCCTGTTGAAGCCTATGGTCTGGCTATGTTGAAGGGAATGGGATGGAACCAAGATGAAGGAATCGGGCGCACGTTTAAACAGTTAGTACTATTCCTATTCATCTTCCAAAATGTACGATTGTGGCTGTCACACAAAGCCATACACGTATGGAAAACCATAGGCCAGTACTCCATACATTAAAAAAAAAACTCCTTTGTCTGCACTTTCAACTGTACAACTGTTTCCAAGTGAAATTAAAATGTCTTTAATCTCTCCCGCATCATTTCTTGGCACAACGGGGATGTTAGTTATGCATTCATTACTCGGACTGCATTCCTCAAGCCCCCTGTTTATTGATTGAATACACCTCTCCCCCCGTAATTCCATGCAGAAACGTGAAACCTATTGAGCACCAGCTTCGACCGAAAGGGTTAGGCCTTGGAGCCGATCGTTCGGCGATAAGGGACCTGGAGCCCAAGGGGCGTCGACGCACCCCCAAGCCAGGAGACGAGCCAGGGAAGGAGGAGGACTTGGTCTTGGGGCCTGGGGGCTGTGTGTTGGTGGAGTCCGGGGCACACAAAGAGCTCTACGGGAAGGTACTGCCAATATTATCTATTATAAAAATTGTATTGCCACTTTTCTTGAACCGGTATGTTGTGTAGTGTCAGCACTTTACAGTCAGGCATTTGGTGTGGTGACAGAAATGGAGAGGGCACAATTTAAATGATTCACTTAAAAGGAGGTTGGCCTCCTCAAAACAAAGATGAAGCAATCCCGTTAAGTGCTTGGAACGCACCAGGTTGACCGTCAACCCCTTCATAAAGGGAGGCCATATACAATATTGGATTTCCCAAGAGACAATACCAACCCGCCTTTTTCTTGTCACAGCCGTTGGTACGCATGCATGCATCGCAGGGTCTGTTCGCAGCTGTTGACACATTTACTACTCGTGCTGTATGTTTACTTTACTGCGGAAGTACATCAATTTGAAGACTAGCTCCGTTCTTTCTGAAGCAGACCGGTGCCTGGTAGCTCTTTGAGTACTTAGAAAGCGGATCAATTATTATTATTATTATTATTATTTATCCTTTGACCTGCATGCTACTAATGTGTGGGTTGAAAATGCTCTGCAGATAGAAGGGGTGGATCCTGACAACGCTCGTGTGGTGGTCAAGCTGGCCATCGGCGGGCAGACCGTCACAATCAGTCAATACGGAATTAAACTGGTGGACCGCAAAGAATACGAAAGAAACAGCAAGGATCTCAGTGAGTGACGCCTATTAGATATTATGTGACACGATTTACTGAATTTAATTTAATGAGCACGACTTTAGGAAGGAATTATTTCAGGTATATTATAAGGCCTAAAAAAAATTTTTGTTTGGTTCCGGTTTCCGACCGACCCTGTCAATTTATGTGCGACCCAAATTATTTTATGAGCTTTATAAAAAAAAATATATATATTTTTTTTTTGTTTTTTTGTTTTGGTACAGCACCTCTTCATTCTGTACAAGGATGAGCGAATTCTCTCGTTTTTAAATGAAAACAACCTACCTATCATTCGCTGCCGCTGGAAAAAATAAAATAAAAAAATAAAATAAATTCCCTACCTACCCATGACCTCAACTGACAACCAACAGGAACCAAACTTTTTTTTTTTTTTAGGCCTAATAAGATATCGTATCTTATCAGATATCTTATCTTATAATAGAAAACGTCACCATTAGTTGTGATTATTTTAAAACACTCCAGAAGATTAGTTTAAAGTCTGTTAACTTGGGTCTTGCAAACATTTCATAGGCCTGTACAATGTGACTGTCATTGGACTCTGTGTGTTGGTATTATATTCCTAGCCTTACCTGAACTTCAAACTGCCTTGCACTATCTGGGTGGAATCTTACTACATTTTGGTGTTTTGTTCTCTGCAATAAAGCTGAATCTAATCTGGCATACCTCATTTGCTTATGACAGGCACGGCTTGCTTCATTCTTCATTATCTTTGATAGAAACTGAAAACTTTTAATTTCCCTCTAGGCCGTCTGGGTAAAGCCCACAAGGAGAAGGAGAAGGAGAAGGAGAGCAAGAGAAAAGAGGATGAAAAGAGGAGTAATGTTGACGAGGGGAGCAAACACAAATCTTCAGAGAGAGACCGGGACAGAGGAAAAGACGAGAGGAAAAGGAAACACAGAGATTCAAGTCCTGAGAGGTGACTGAACATGAAGATGGATCCATGATGCTTTTCAGCTAGTCACTGTAACTTACGAAATGTGCTTGCAATCCTTGTTCTTTAAATTCAGCATAGCAATAATACATTTTATAATCGCAAGCAAACAAGTGTTCCTCTTGTTTGAGGCAGTACAATACAGTTTGTGTTACATGCCTTGATAAATTAATACGTAAATAAATTATAACAAATATAAGACGTATTGCATACTGCATTGACTTGGCATTACAATAAGGTACCATTCCATTACTAAGAGTAACTGAATGAACCCCATTGATGCTTTGGCCCCTCAGAGAAAAGCCTGCAGTAAAGGAGCCACGGAAATTGCCAGCTGTCCCATGTTGGCTCCAGCGAGACCTCAAAGTGCGCTTTATAGACAAAGCATTCAAAGGGGGCCGGTACTACAACTCAAAGGTACCCACAGAGCACTATGGCCTCTCTTAATCAAACTA
Source organism: Gadus macrocephalus (assembly GCF_031168955.1). Classification (NCBI taxonomy): domain Eukaryota; kingdom Metazoa; phylum Chordata; class Actinopteri; order Gadiformes; family Gadidae; genus Gadus; species Gadus macrocephalus. The sequence continues at coordinate 10,063,047 of NC_082382.1, read as the reverse complement.
CCCTTCCCTGGTTAACCTTTCCTCATTCATATCAGATTTTCTAGTCAACAGTGTATTAAACTCCTATACATGGTGTTTTATTAGATGCGTGTGGAAGATGTTGTGACACCGACTACCTGTATTTGTCGAACTGACGAAGGAAGACTGTTGGAAGGTTTGTTAAACTTGACTCTTTAAGTGAATCCACGTAATCGGAATGCCTGAGCCTGTTAATGAACCCCCAGTCACTATTTCATTGTAGACGTGAAACAGTCCATGTTGGAGACCATTGTGCCGAAGAACGACTCGGATGCAGTGATGGTGGTTCTCGGTCCACATCGAGGCCAGGTGAGTGGATGACATCACTTTCATGATTGGTTAAAATTAAGCTTTGTCAGACTTGTAGATGAGACGAGAGCAAATGTCTGAATATTCCTTTTGTCGTTTTTAAGGTCGGTCGCATTCTGCAGCGCGACAGGGACCGCAGCAAAGCTCTGGTCCAGCTCGATCGATATGAGGAGGAGGTCTTCAACCTGGACTATGACACCATCTGTCACTATATAGGGGCTGTGGACAACTGAGTCCTCGTCCCCTTCTCTGATCAGTGTTTACACTTCTCCAAGCCCATCCTCCAATAAGTCAAATTTCATGTTGTAAAATGATGGATCTGGTTATATTGTCTTAAACTATTTTAATTTTATAATAAAATCATGAATTTCATTTGGAGAGATGTTTTATTATATGAAAACACATTAAAAACAAAAATAAATGAGCTGGTACCCAGACATTTCAATGTATTAACAAATAAGGTAAACTACTGATGATAAACATTACAGACTACATGCACACCTCATAAATCCTTATTTACAGTCCCCAATCCAAATCCCTGTATTCTATTAGTGCCCATATTTCAGAATAGAAGTATGGATTTCACACGTCGATAGAAACGAGTACAGCGGCCACAGCCAAAAGAAGGTATGCATTATGCATCGGAGGGTTATGGGGAATCCTTGGGCTGTTGGTTGGCTGCGTTGGCCCTCAGCACCGCCCCCGGGCTGGGGTAGGGCCGCTGCTGGAACAGAGGCCCCGCTGCCGTCACGTCTGCACCCGTCTTGGCCTCATTCCGCTTTGGCAGGCCAGTGGACCAGTTGCCCCTGGAAAGAAGGAGAAAGGAAGTGGTTTAAAGTTACTCGGAAGTCTTCATGGGATGGGGCGGGGGGGTGATTCAGGAAAGCAGTTGGCCCTCACTTTGGTGCATCGGAGTAAGCACTTGGATCCATTGGGTCCAGCTCGTCATCCTTTCGCCCTAAAACAAGTGGCCAAACGAAACAATTGTTAGGCCACACTTCCAGACTAAATACATCATGCTAGTGATAGTTTTGATATCAATGTAACAGAACGGTAGATTGCATCACCTCTTTTGCCTTTGTTGTAGGGTGCAATGTCATCCCTCCTCGGCTTTCTTCTGTTCTCTCGATCCCTGCCGTCATCCCTCTCCCGCTCCCTCTCCCATTGTCGCTCTGGTGGTCGCTCCCGCTCTGGTTCTCTGTCAGGCTTCTCAAATGGCTTCTCCACTCTTTCCTCCGCACCTACATCTACTAAAAGAAGAAGATAAAATAGCCTTTAATTACAAAGAAGAAACTCAAGTCGTAGCTGCACATTTACGATTGGTTTCAATGTCTACCTCTTAGTTTCTTGGCAGCTCTAGTAATGAGGGTAGTTGGGTCATTTGGGGATAACCAGGCAACCATATCCGTCTCTACATTCCAGTAATAAGGAAGTCCACTGTAAGAAAACATGAAAATGGACAAAGGATTAATTGAGGCCAGATCCCGACCAGAGAAACATGGCAGCCATAGGAAGAACAGAATTCTTCATTCATAAAGTTATCTGAACAGATATGTACCACGATTGACTTACCATATAGGGTCAAACACTTTGTACCAGTTTGGGGGCAGATTCTCTAGTCTGGTTGCCTCATAGTCTACGTTGTTGTCGTCATAGTCCTCAGCAATGATCTCCTCATCTACATCTGAATTTGTTCAAGAAAGAAATGTGATTGGCAACATATGACATCAATGATAAAGATACATTGATTATTCTTTTGATAATGTTACCTTGTTCTGATGGTTTGACAATCCCTCTCTTGGCCAAGCGAGCCAGCAATGCTGGAGGTAGAGGCATCCTTAGACCAAATAGTGTATGGTAAACTCGGCTGAAAAGAATAAAGGTTGCATCCATTCCAATAACACGAGTTGATTAATACATTAATACATGGAGATAAATACATATATATATATAATCGATTAATGTAATACAATACTGCGGATTGTACTTTAGATTTGGACAGCCCTGTTTATGTAGACAAATATTCTGAATGTAGTAACTTACACACATTGCATTACGAAATGTGCGGTTTGGTTTGAGACACAGATCCCCCTATTCGATGCAACAATTGCTTACCCCCCCCCCCCCCCCCCCCAAAAAATGAAATGTTAAGGGTGAACAAGAAATTATTTAAAGAATACCTTATGTCTGTAAGATAGATCTTTAGTTTACATCAAGTCGAGTAGAATGCCCACTGCTCGCCGAACGCATGACGCGTGTTGATGACGTCACACTCCCTGACGACAACAAACATGGAGGAGTATGCCCGTGAACCTTGGTAAAGTATGAACGAAACATTCCCTTTATCGGTAATAGCTGACAGGACAGATTCCGTCTCTGTGTTGAACAACTATACAGTGCATTGCTTGGCATCTCAATCGCATATTTCTAATCTTATCGGAAATATAACAAATAAATTCATTCTAAAACTCAACAGTAACCAGCTGACTCCCAGACAGCTTAGTAGTAGGAGGGTCAATGATGGAGTTAAACAGCCTAGTGCCTAGAGGAGGTCACTCCAACGACAATCTGTTAACAATATATAACCTGATATATAAGAACTGTATGACCTTCCATATAAAAACCATCATGTAAACCATCAAAGTATGTATGATAAATGTAGTATGTCTAGATTATCAGATGTGTTTTGTTTACGGTTGATATTTCCCCCTCTGCATTCCTCCACATCTGTTCAGTCCCTGGAGGATAGTGGATGACTGTGGGGGTGCTTTCACGATGGGTGCAATCGGTGGAGGCGTATTCCAGGTCATTAAGGGATTTCGCAATGCCCCTGTGGTAAGCAACATTATAACTTTCCTATTATCACCTGCCAAACATTACAGTACATTTACAGTACATTAACACACACACACACACACACACACACACACACACACACACACACACACACACACACACACACTATAAATTAGCTTAAATGTAACTCATATTTGTATTTATGTATGTATCAATACAGGGTGTCCGACACAGACTGAAAGGTAGTGTAAGTGCTGTACGAACACGAGCTCCACAGATTGGAGGTGAGCAGGAGTGTTTTCTGTGTGAAAACCATCTGTTTCTTCTTCCTCTCTTCATAATATGATATTGTAGTTGCAACTCAGTGCTTACCAGTCACAGATTGCTGATTCCGGCTGGTCTATCTGGGGTATGTTTTGCAGGCAGCTTTGCTGTGTGGGGGGGGCTTTTCTCCACCATTGACTGTGGTTTGGTACGTCTGAGAGGGAAAGAGGACCCCTGGAACTCCATCACGAGTGGAGCGATGACTGGGGCCGTCCTGGCAGCACGGAGTAAGTGCTGCCAGATGCAACCAGATACACAAGCACTAATACTGCTTCCCTACATTTAATACTAGTAATAATTGTCAGTTGACGATGTTGTGTTTATGTCTCTAGGTGGACCCTTTGCCATGATGGGCTCTGCCATGATGGGAGGGATTTTGCTTGCATTAATTGAAGGCTTTGGGATTCTGCTTACCAGATACACAGCACAGCAATTTCAAAACCGTAAATTTGGTTTAACATTTTTTTATTATACTTCGGGACAATCTTTAACCAGCAAGCATTTATTTTACTCAAACCAATGTGTATCCCTAGACGTGTTATTCAACCTCATTTTTAACAATTGCTTTGGCAAAATCTTTGAAGTAGTCATAAAAAGTACATTTGGTGAGCATTGGTCTACTTCATGTTACTTTTCTTCTCCATCCCTCAGCAGGTCCTTTCATAGAAGATCCGGACCAGTTGCCTCCAAAAGATGCAAGTCAGAAAGCGGGCTGGTAGAGCAAGGCCCTGTCACAATTAAGGCAGCCAGGCCCCGGCACAGCCACAGTAAACCACAAGCGGTTTTACAAGGAAGACTAGGAAGAGAGGCTGACTTCACTCCTGCATAGTTGCACTTTAACTCATTTCCTCAGGACTGAATGGTAATGTGGACTTTAGGTGTTTATCTGTTATTCATTGCATTTTGCTGCTGTCGAAAATTTCGCAACATCTGCACATTTTGTGATTATTGTAGTGAACTAAAGTATATATGTGTTTCTCTCTTTATGACCAAAGAGATAGTTATTTATTTATTTAAGTTATTCATGTTGTTAGTTTTGTCAGTTACATCTAGGTATGTAAGCAAGGTACATTTATGTTATGAATTTATTAGTACATTTAAAGTTTGGTCTATTATTAGTCAAGTCCCTAAAGTGACAATATCGAGACGTAAAGAAATGTAAATTAAGTCAATATCTGTCGCCGAATGAGGCGTTGAGCAAATTGCCTTTGATGCAGCTGGGGTTGAAACATGAATTTGGTCAAAAACTCAATTGACGTTACTAATATTTAATATGATATTTAGAGTTTAAGATATACCATGTTTACTAAGCTTTTGCTTCAAAATACATGATGATCTGTACATCTTGAAAATATGCAACCATGTAAATGTTTATTTTTTCATTTCCCTATCAAGCTGCGAACAACTTACCTTTCAGAATTTGAACAATAGATTATTTAATTGATGAATGTGCAACGCTGTAATTAACATTGATTGCATTTTACATGTATTTGTATGAAAATGGATCGGTTTATTTTTAACAAGCAAACGACCAAACAACCCACATTATAAACTTATTTCACACTTTTGAACCTATATAGGCCTTTCTATATTCTCAATTGTAGTGCTCATTCAAAGGTATTAAAGAAACCAGCTTCAGTTGAACTTGATGTCTTGATTTTTTTCATGTCTTCATTAAAGTAATTTTCAAGAGCTGGCTTCAGCAGTCCAGTGAAGACCATGCATGGATACCTGCTGACCGAGAAACGAATGACCCCATTTCAGAGAGAGCTGCGCCCCCTAGCGCTTCAGACCTGGTTTTACACCCCCAGGTGTTCATAGTTGCTGTCCGAGGTTCTCAATCGTATTTATAAACTTTTATAAAGGACTAACCCATCGACACAGAGCATTTCCAGATCAAATCTAAACCTTATACGATTTTATTTAACTGAAAGACCTGATAGCACCAGTTTCCTGAACTGACCTCACCACAACATGGACGATTCACACTGTCATCCTTTTTAAACGGCTCAATTAGTATAATCCCGAGGGTTGACCACCGCGAATAAGGCAGCTTCTCCAAAGGAATACTTTTGTTTCGTGTCTTCTCCTGCGTGTTTAAACGTGACAGCTCTAATTAACCCAATAACTTGGGGCGATTGGCTAGAAACCTTAACTTTACTTTTAATTGAAGGTTTCATGTGTTAAGGTCAGGGGAATGGCTGTACCGCCAACCCCGCTGCTGAATGGGAGATGACTTGATACCCGGTGTATGTATCCACGCTTTCTTTGCAAACTGCTCTTCTGTTATGTTTGAGATATCCAGTTATTTGGCTTATGGTGCATCGCATTTCCTTTGAAGAGTTCATGGTTGGATTTGAACTCGTAGCGTTGAACTACCGACATGGACGCGGGGAAAAAAGGTAGGTTTAAATTGATTAATCTAAAGTTTTAGTATCTCTGAGGATTTACATTGAAAACCAATCTTTCCAGTTAATAAGCTGCTTGCCAAGCAACTATCCCTCCTAAATATCATATGATGGACTATTGACTCCGTAGGTAAACAAGTGTAGTAGGTGACTGTAGGCAGTATTTGAAGCCATTTGGATTGACAGCTGATAACGTGTTTTTGATTTGGTTATTATAAAAGCTTTGTTTGCTACACCTTGAACTACAACGTCAATTCAATAGGACTTGACAATTATGATACAATGATCATTATATATTGTCATTTCACTAATCTTGTAAAAGGGTCGGCCTAATTGGTGTCTCATTTATTTACATTGCCTAGTACTGGTTGATAATTTATAGGCCTTACAATTGATATTATTACCTGCAGCCACTGGCCAACAGATGTTCACAGCTAAATGTGGGGCTATGTATCATGCTGCTCCCAATAAAGATGTAGGTCACAACTCATCTTATTCAATGCATCCTCTTGAAATAAAAAATAGTCCTGCATGGCTATGGGGGCATGTCTTGTATAATTACTTGATAACTGTAACATACATTAAGATTCGGGCCAAAATGCACACAATGAGCCTGGTCACTTCAGCTATTCCAACCCCTAGGAACAGGCTCAAGCAGCCTCAGCAAATGTCCGTTGCTGATCACGTAATTGAATGACAATATGACTGTTTACTGTACTTTCTGTATTTCTCCGGGTCTGTGCTCTACCACAGATGACTGATGACTGTACTGTACTGTACTATACTGTACTAATTGCTGTACCCTCTGTATTTCTCTGGTTCTGTTCTCTACCACAGATGCCTGTTTACTGTACTCTCTGTGTTTCTCTGTGCTCCACCACAGATGCCGCCAACGAGGGAGATGGCGGGAAGTCGGACACCCTGGGCTCCAGCGGCTCGGCCAGGAAGAGGGGCGGGGGGGCCAAGAAGGCCATCCAGGCCAACAAGTCGGCCCTCAGGGCCCCCCGAGCCCTCTGCTGCCTCACCCTCAGCAACCCCATCCGCATGGCCGCCCTGGCCCTCGTCGAATGGAAATATCCTGTGGGCTGCGTGCGTTCATTTGGGCGTTGTTTACGTAGGCAATTTACTTATGCATTTTTTTTGTTGTCATATTTGTTGAAATTCTCTTAACATCCCAACACCAAGCAATGAATCAAATGCTTTGACCTGATTAGAAAAATCTGGTATCTTTGGTTGTCATAGGCCGGTAATAAACCCGTCCAGTCATTTAGTTTGGCCCGAATTAAATGAACTCTCTATTCACCTGCCCGCTTACCTGACTGCACCCTCGCCCTGTACTCATGGCAAATGACCGGACCTTGCACAAAGGCTTGGCACCTGTTTCTAAAGCTAGCAAGCCATTCATGTGTTTTTGGGGAGTGGCTTTGTCTCATTTCTTTTGCTTCTATGTCCGTATTTGCCGTCCCAGGATTATCTGACTTGCCTACCCTAGATTTAAATTGTGTTATTAGTTGTTGTTATTCAGTCCTTGACTCCAGTCCTGCAGGCCTTTCGATATATTCATCCTGCTCGCCATCTTCGCCAACTGTGTCGCTATGGGAGTCACCAAACCCTACCCAGACGATGACTCCAACGCCACCAATCACAATCTGGTGAGTTATCTCCACAAATGTGGATTTGTATCAATGCAAGTATAATACAAAAACCACCATGACTTGAACGTATGGCATTAGATGTATGGAGAGACAGACCGACAGATCGACAAACTTGCATGCATTCATTAATACATAAATTTATATACATGCATACATGCATACATACATACATACATACATACATACATACATACATACATACATACATACATACATACATACATACATGCATACATACATACATACATACATACATACATACATACATACATACATACATACATACATACATACATACATACATACATACATACATACATACCTGCACTTGAACAAAAATTATAGATACATCCTTAATGCATATATTTAAAGGAAAAATACGTTCAGTATATTATAGAATATACCTTAAGAATATATCTTAATTAAAAAATAAAATGTGTCACATTTCATGTGATTAATGAAATGAGTGTAGCCTCTAGTACAATTATTTTGACAGCAGCTATTACCGAGAGGGTAATAGTTCTGTTAAAGGATAATGACATTAAGGAAGAAAAAGTTGTGGTCAGTCAGAGGTCAGGTGATCCTCTCAGGAATAATGACACTTACCATCTGCTTGCTTTCTTCCTCTCTCTCTCTCTCTCTCTCTCTCTCTCTCTCTCTCTCTCTCTCTCTCTCTCTCTCTCTCTCTCTCTCTCTGTTTTTCTCCTTCCCCTGTACATCACTAAACTTTCATTACGTATTCAACTAAAAAGCACATTGCTTATCAACAAAGGAGTGTTTTTTTAATGATGGTTGGATCACAGCACGTAATGGGACTAAAGACCCTCTTCACGTAAGACAAACCCATGTATAGCTCATAATACTAATGAAGGGTCTGCTCTTTTATAACCAGGAATGTGGTACATGGTCAATGTGGTTTATCTCCTCTTGTTTGGTCTACTGTGCCCTGGTGCATAAAAGTTACAGAAAATTAGTGTTATGAGCAACACCTGTGTTTGTGTTTTGCAATTAACAAGTCATCGTGGCTCACGCAGTCGGTCAGGTTCTCTACTGTGCCAGTAGGACGTAAAGCTGACAGTGGCACTGATTAGCAGAACTAGGCTGAAGGTTACTGAAAAGGTATACAGTGACCGGATTAAGCCTGCAGGATAGACACTGGGTTAAGAGGTTACAAAGCCACCGGGATAAATACGTCACACAGACTTTTCTTTTCTTTTGTTCTTTGGAGTAAAGGGAGTGACTAATATTGTCCAGCGAAAAAGTAAACTAAAGTGATAGTATCAGAACGCTAGTAGCTTCTTGTATTTGTAATAAAGGTGACCATACTCACAATGACTTACCCCATTTCCTCTCCTGTGTGTATCCAAAATATAACCCCTAGCTATGAAGCAATAGGGTTCCTGCCTCATTCAGGTCAGATCCACCCTTGTCCTAACAAGGAAAATATAGGACAGTTTGCCTGAAGACTCCCTATTCCTTGTGTGTGCTCAGGAACAAGTAGAGTACGTCTTCCTGGTCATCTTCACCATCGAGACCTTCACTAAGATCCTGGCCTATGGCCTGGTCATGCACCCCAGCGCCTACATACGCAGCGGCTGGAACTTGCTCGATTTTGTCATCGTCATCGTCGGGTATGTTGACACACATACAGTAGATATGCACTGTCGCATGATACGTATGTACCGCTGGCACGTATGTGATGAGTTGTCACATGTCACTGTGGATGTGTGTGTGTGTGTGTGTGTGTGTGTGTGTCGTGCAGGCTGTTCAGTGTGATGGCCGAGGGAATGACGGACCACAAGCCAGGGGAGGCCCACCACGCTGCAGGCAAACCTGGAGGGTTGGACGTCAAAGCTCTGAGAGCTTTCAGGGTGCTGCGACCGCTCAGGCTGGTCTCTGGAGTGCCGAGTAGGTTCTCATGGTCCCCAAGGCACTTCTTTACAGATTGAGTCCATCGTTTTATGAACTATGAGTATCTTTCTGCTGTGACACCCTGATTTCCGGTCTGGGGTTAAAATAAGAGGGATATTGTCTTATCTCCTGTGTTGTGCACCAGGTCTCCAGATTGTGTTGAACTCCATCATGAAGGCCATGGTGCCTCTGCTCCACATCGGTATGCTGGTCATGTTTGTCATCATCATCTACGCCATCATCGGCTTGGAGCTCTTCATTGGCAGGATGCACAAAACCTGCTACTACCTGGGCTCAGGTCTGGACATAAACCGCAGATCACCTACGTCTGTACCACGTGTGGCCTAGAGTTGTGTTGTTTTGACCTGGACCTAATCAAGCTAGCAGACAGACAGACAGACAGACAGACAGACAGACAGACAGACAGACAGACAGACAGACCGTTAAGTAGATAAAAGAGAGATTGTTAATTTGTGGTTTTCTGATCATGCTTGAACATATACATTAGAAACTGATTATTTTGCACTTGCATGCGCTTATAATGCATTTCAATACTTTTTGTTTCTGCCTTCTAGAACTAATGCTGGACGATGACCCAACACCTTGTGCTTTTGCGGGAAACGGGCGCTTCTGCATGTCCAATGGGACAGAGTGCAGGGGAAAGTGGGAGGGGCCAAACGGTGGGATAACAAACTTTGACAACATATTCTTCGCTATGCTGACCGTGTTCCAGTGCATCACTATGGAGGGCTGGACAGATGTGCTTTACTGGGTAACTAGATTCTTCCATTCCTTCTGCATACTGAATGTTATATCCTCCTCTGCCTCCCATTCTGATAGGAAACTATTTTAAAGTGTTGTCTTGCCACTTGCTCTCTCTTGCTTCTTATCCGCGCTTCATCCTCTACACAGATGAACGACGCCATTGGCTTTGAGATTCCCTGGATCTACTTTGTGTCTCTTGTCATCTTTGGATCGTTCTTCATCATCAACCTCGTATTGGGTGTGTTGAGCGGGTATGTGGAGAAAACCCATTGTGAAAACGTGCTTTTTTGTGTATGTGTCTGCTGTCCATAGTAGTGTCAAGCTAAATGGAGTAAAACCATATCCACATACATCTATGTCGGATTTATTGTCCATTAGATAAGGGACAAACAAGAAATTGATTTTATAATAACATCCTTCCATTCCTATTCTGTGTGAATGTAAATGTCGTTGTTGCGTGTGCCTGCGTGTATGCGTTCCTGTGTGTGTGTGCGTGTGTCTGTGTGTGTGTTTTTGTGTTTGTGTGTGCATGTCTGCCCATGTGCGTTCCGTTGTTTGTGCATTCCTGTGTGTGCGTTTCTGTGTGTCTGCGTTCCTTTATGTGTTTGTGCGTTCGTGTGTGTGTGCGTTCCTATGTGTATGTGTGTGTGTGTGTGCGTTCCTATGTGTATGTGTGTGTGTGTGTGCGTTCCTGTGTGTGTGCCATCCTATGTGTTTGTGTGTGTGTGTGTGCGTTCCTGTGTGTGTGTGTGTGTGTGTGTGTGTGTGTGCGTTCCTGTGTGTGTGCTATTCTATGTGTGTGTGTGTGTGTGCGTTCCTGTGTGTGTGCGTTCCTATGTGTTTGTGTGTGTGTGTGTGTGGGTGCGTTCTTGTGTGTGTGCTCTCCTATGTGTGTGTGTGTGTGTGTGTGTGTGTGTGTGTGTGTGTGTGTGTGTGTGTGTGTGTGTGTGTGTGTGTGTGTGTGTGTGTGTGTGTGCGCGCCCTGGCAGAGAGTTCTCCAAGGAGCGAGAGAAGGCGGTGGCGCGCGGGGAGCTGCAGAAGGCCCAGGAGAGCAAGCAGATGGAGGAGGACATGATCGGCTACATGGACTGGCTCATCGAGGCCGAGGACGTGGACGAGGAGGGCAACAAGCGTGAGCATCACTGCACACACACACACACACACACACACACACACACACACACACACACACACACACACACACACACACACACACACACAAATACAAACAAAGACAGACACAAACACACAGACACACATAAACACACACACACTTATGCCCCCAAACAACTGCACTGTTCATATGCATCAACACACTCATGAACCAACAAACACAGGGACCTTGTGTACACCTCTGTAATCAAATGACATGTATCTATATATTGAAATATATAATTTTTTTAACCAATGTACACACACACTCACAAACATGCATTTTAAGTGCTGTAACCCTCTTCCGTTTCTAAAGGTGCTGCAATAGCCAAGAAGAAGATGATGAAGAAGTTTGGCTGGTACAAACAGAGTGAGGATGGAGGTATGTCTGCCATCTTTCTGCTCCTTCTGTTTCCACTCTTTAGCACGTTTAGTTGATTTAGACTACTTATATAAGATGGCCCCGACTCTCTCTTTAAATAGAGTCGGATTCTGACGACGACATCGCATATCTCGATGATGACAACGGCTTCTGCGCTTCCTTGATGTAAGACAAGAACAACGTATAACGTCTAAAAATGTTGTGTGTTTTGTAAGAATTGCTCTCCTGAATAATACGTTTGTTTTCTCCTTGCTCACAGGGCAAAGATGATGGCCAACAGTTTCTGGTGAGTCATTTGATATTTCATTTGATATAAGTAAAGTAATTTAAGAATAAAAAAAATGTTAATCAAATGCACCGCCAGCCATCTCTCCCTCAACCCACTTCCATGTCTCTCTTCACTGCCCTGTCCATAAAAGACACAGAAATAGCCTGTAAACCCCCAGTGTGTTTTACCACTCGAGCCCCTCTCCCGGTGAGTCACCCCTTGTTTTGTCCCGTCGCCCAGCGACCAGCTGTGCCAGCTGAACCACACCATGAGGAAGAACTGTCGCGTGGCCGTGAAGACCAACAACTTCTACTGGCTGGTCCTGCTGCTGGTGTTCCTCAACACGGTGGCCAGCGCCTCCGAGCACTACGGCCAGCCCACGTGGCTCACCGAGATGCAAGGTCAGCCCCGCCCACACCCCGCCTCCTCCCACAGCCCTCCTCCATAGTACCCACCGTACTCTAACAATATCAGATAATCATACACCATACAATACAGGAAAACAAAAACAAAATAATAAAGGGAAAAATATAGAACCTTTGCTTGTGTATTAATGAACATAAAGGGTCCAGTAATAAAGAAGACATCAAACGTACCTCCTTGTGCCCCAGAGCGCGCCAATAAGATCCTGCTGCTGCTGTTCACGCTGGAGATGTCCATGAAGATGTACGCCTTCGGGCTGCAGATCTACTTCATGGCGCTGTTCAACCGCTTCGACTGCTTCGTGGTGTGCGGCGGCATCCTGGAGACGCTGCTGGTGGAGCTGGAGTTCATCCCCCCCATCGGCATCTCCGTGCTGCGCTGCATCCGGCTGCTCAGGATATTCAAGATGACCCGGTGAGACACGTCCTCTCAGGTTCATGGACTTCGTTGGGTCCAGGGCTGGTCATTAAGGTTCTAATAGCAGCTCTGAGGCTGGGTTCAAATGATGCCTTTAATCAAAATCTAAAGTCTCTAAAGTTGGTTCATTTTGACATTTGTATCCACAAATACAAAAAATTTAAAACGAAATTATTTGCTGTTAATTGATCAACAACAGAACAAACTGTCAGTATTGTGCTATGAGAGTCGTATATATGAGTAGTAATTGAATCAGCACCTCAGAATCGAATTCCAAATTCATATCCAAATGTTAACATTTGAAAGAAACATTGAATGAAGCAACATCAAGCGTCACTCAATTGACTGAGAAGGAGAAGGTATCACCCAGAGAAAAGAGACTGGGCGGTCGTAGCCAGAGACACTGGGAGCTCCCAGCCAGTCGGCTGGTGCTGTGGGGAGCAACACACGGGGTCGACCACCAGGGCGCCCCACACCAACATACTGCAGAAAACACTGGCGAACTGGCCCGCTGCATGGAAGATGGAGAAGATTGGAAGCACCGCTAGAGGACTTATCTGAGGATGACATCGAGAGACCGTCTGTTTATAACAAGGTGCTCTCTGATTCCTTTTGTAAAAGCTGTTGTCTTGTGTTGCCAGGCACTGGGCGGCCCTGTCAGATCTGGTGAACTCTCTGCTGAACTCCATGAAGGCTATCTGCTCCCTGCTGCTCCTGCTCTTCCTCTTCCTCATCATCTTCGCCCTGCTGGGCATGCAGCTGTTCGGAGGCAAATTCAACTTTGACGAGACTCAGATGAAGAGGAGCACATTCGACTCCTTCCCACAGGCCCTGCTCACCTGCTTCCAGGTTAGCAGCTCTGTTATGGAGCAAAACATGGCCAATCCCTCTCCATGCTTCATGAGCGGATCACATGATCCTGTCTCATTGACAGATCGGTCACCATTCATTCATTGATTCATTCATTCATTGTTTTCTTTCTTTCTTTCTTCCTTTTGTGGACTTTCTGTCTTTCTCTCTTTATGTCTGTCTGTGTGTCTTTCTGTTTGACTATTTTTCTGCATCCTTGACCGTCTGCCTGCCTCCCTGTCTGTCTGTCTACCCACCCGTCTGTGTGTCTGTGTGTCTGTGTGTCTGTGTGCAGATCCTCACCGGGGAGGACTGGAACGCTGTGATGTACGACGGCATCATGGCGTACGGAGGGCCCATCTTCCCCAACATGGTGGTGTGCATTTACTTTGTCATCCTCTTCGTCTGCGGTAACTGTATCCTTTCTAAGAACACCATCACGTGGTTATTCAAACTGGGAGTCTGATTTTACTATTAATTATTGGATGTATAAAGTGGATCTTTAACTGTAAATCCAGACATCCTTCTCAACGTCTTCTTGGCTATCGCTGTGGACAATTTGGCAGGCGGAGGCGGTAAAAAGAAAGAGGAGTAAGTAGCGTTCTCAGTGGAGGTTTTATAAGGCATACATAAATCTCAGATTAAGGGTCATTGAATGTACATTCTTTTATGTAGGTTAATTGGCAGCGTCACAGAGCTGTCGTGTGTTTTCAGTCAGACCGACTCCTCTGTAACTGTCATGTCTGATTTGTAGGGAGAAAAAAGAGGAAGACGACGAATGGGATGAAGATGAGGAGAAGGAGGATGAAGATGCAGGGGTAAAATATATGTTGTAACCTTGACTGTGCCTTCTGATAAAAATGGAAGTCACTGAAAGAAAAAAATTGTGTCTTTGTTCTCCACCTGTGCAGAACGAAGAAGATGACTGGCAGGAGAACGAGGAGCTCAGAGCCATCGAGGGCTTGGAGGGTGAGTGGGGAGGGCACTGTTGCAGAAGGCTGCTCACGCTGTCTGAAGGCCTATCGGTTTATTGGATTGTTCTTGTGCTGCAGGAGTGGCTCCTCTGAAACCAGAGTTCTCTGGGCCTAAAGAGAAGATCGTCCCCATTCCTGATGGGAGCTCATTCTTCCTTCTGGGGAAGAAGAACTGGTAATTAGAGATTCTACACATGTCTTTGATATGGATGCAGAGTTGAAGTGCCATCCTGATTCTGCTGTGTTGAAGGCAAACACAAAGCATTCACTATAGATCTCATCTCACATCTCACTGTGAAAGCCGTTCAATTCATTAGTGGTCCATTATCCATCTGAAAGATGTGCCCATCAAATCTTTTAAATTCCCATGACTCTGGTTGAGTGTAATAATAACTGTGTGGTTATGTGGGTTACAATGTTTAAATTCTAACTCTAATCTAATTTACTACTTTTTTGTTCTGAACTATTAATATAGTAATGTGCCCTGCTCAATTCTGCAGTGTTTTATGTTGACGTTTATAGGTTAGGCTATTTTGCAGTAAAAGTTTCCACTTGCAGGTTACCTTCTGTGTCTCTGCAGTCGGGTCTACAGTAATGAAGAAACCTGATGCAATGCTGCTTCATTAAGACATGCCCCATGCTCTGTTTATTAGGATGTGTTGCATGTTGTATGTTCGTTCTCTCACTCTATCCACCTAATCCCACCTGCAGCTTGCGAGTGGCCTGCCACAACCTCATCCACCACCCCTACATCACCAACTTCATCCTGGTCTTCATCATCCTCAGCAGTATCTCACTGGCCGCTGAGGATCCCATCAAGTCTCACTCCTTCAGGAACATCGTAAGAACGGCTCCAGAGGCGGTCCGTGACGAGCGTCCAGCAAAGTGCTGGACGCTAGGTTGGGCGTTTAGAAAACATAGCCAGCCGACAGAGTTCAGCGCTTTTAACTCCTAAAGCGTGTATTTGGGTTTTGAAATGAGGTTGCCGTTTAGGTTCCAAGAAGTTGGAACATCGAGGTTGTCCACTACACCCGGTTGAAGTCCAGCGCTAAGCTAGTGTCCTTCAACGTTAGACTCATTGGCAACGCTGGCAACGCCGACGCTCAAAGCTCATCATGTGTTCACCGCTTCACGCCTTCAAATGAGCCGATGCATGTTATTGATAGTCTTGATATACATACCGTTTGTTTTTTCTCCTCCAGGTCCTCGGCTATGCTGATTATGTGTTCACCTCAGTGTTCACAGTGGAGATTATTCTGAAGGTAATCACAGTCACCATGATTTGATATTGTAAAGACTCCAATCATGTCCCAAAAAACAAAGAAAAAACACATTTATGATTATGATTCAAGTTTTCCTGTCCTTCTAGATGACCGTTTATGGAGCTGTTCTGCACACGGGCTCCTTCTGCCGGAACGCCTTCAACCTCCTGGACCTGCTGGTCGTCAGCGTGTCCCTTATGTCCTTCTTCCTCCAGTGAGTCAACACGCTCCAGTGGCAGCCGGCCCTCCTCTGAACACCGACGAGATCAATTACTGAGAGAAATATTCTTTGGTTGAAACGTGCTATTACGATCAACTGTCATGTTCCTCTTCTGAGTAAAAACCGAGACATCTTTAGCTTGCCGTAGGGCTGATGCTCTCCTGTTGCTGCTTTCAGCTCCAGCGCCATCTCGGTGGTGAAGATCCTCAGGGTGCTGCGAGTGCTCAGGCCTCTCAGGGCCATCAACAGAGCCAAGGGCCTCAAGGTAGCCACCTCGGCCTTCCTTCCTGCTTTCCTGCTTTCTTACTTTCTTACTTTCTTTCTTTCTTTCTGTATGTGTCAGTCTGCCTTTCACATTCTATCCTTCTGTCTGCCTTTCTGTCTTTATTCTTTCTGTTGGTCTGTCTTTATCTCTTTCTTTCTTTCTTTCTTTCTTTCTTTCTTTCTTTCTTTCTTTCTTTCTTTCTTTCTTTCTTTCTTTCTTTCTTTCTGTGTCAGTCTGCCATTCTCTTTCTTTCTTTCTATCTGCCTTTCTGTCTCTCCTTCGTTCTGATGTTTTTTCTCTCCTTCTTTCTTTCTTTCTGCCTTTCTTTCTGTTGGTCTGTCTTTCTCCTTCATCTTTCTACCTTTCTGTCTGCCTTTCGGTCCGTCTTTCTTGCTATTGGTCTTTCCTTCTCTCCTTCCTTCTTTCTTGCAAACATAATAGTATTTCCTAAACGAAATTGCTTTCTTTTGTGTGCCCACAGAACGTTGTGCAGTGTGTGTTCGTGGCGATCAAAACCATCGGCAACATCCTGATCGTCACTTCCCTTCTGCAGTTCATGTTTGCTTGCATCGGCGTGCAGCTTTTCAAGGTGCGTGGATCTTCTTCTCTGTACCTGACCGTTTCCATGGGCTCGGATCATTCTAATCTCTGGCCAGCGGGTTCTGGGCTGGCTTGCTGATGTCCTCACTCACCCGTCTGTCTCTCTCCTCGCTCTAGGGGAGGTTCTACAGCTGCACAGACGAGGCCAAGCACACGCCAGACGAATGCAAGTAAGTAAGGCCCTTGCTCTCTGTCTGAACATTAAGAGGAACAGCATTGTTAAATATCTCTGTGGTTGTTGTGTGGAACCGAAGGGGAACCTTTGTGGTCTACAAAGACGGCGACATGAACCACCCCATGGTGCGGGAGAGGATCTGGGAGAACAGCGACTTCAACTTTGACAACGTGCTGATGGGCATGCTGGCTCTGTTCACCGTGTCCACGTTTGAAGGCTGGCCGCAGTAAGTGATAACATGACGATGTATACGGATGAGGTATTTACTATGTAGTTGATTGGTAGACACTTTGATCCAAAGAGACTTAAAGGTGCCTTGAAGTCCTTACATTGATACACCGAGGTCTACAAAGGACTCTGTAGATTCATGTTTTGGGCCTCTCCTCGTCCAGACTTCTCTACAAGGCGGTGGACGCCAACGCCATAAACCGGGGCCCCATCTACAACTACCGCGTGGAGATCTCCATCTTCTTCATCATCTACATCATCATCATCGCCTTCTTCATGATGAACATCTTCGTGGGTTTCGTCATCATCACGTTCCGAGAGCAGGGGGAGGCAGAGTTCAAGAACTGCGAGCTCAACAAAAATCAGGTTAGTTCATTCTGCCGCTATTGAAACATTTCCAAAGACAAAGAAAGAGGTGGATATGATGTGATGGATGTCCTTCTCTGCTCCTGTGTCCTTTACAGAGACAGTGTGTGTACTATGCTATAAAAGCACAGCCTATAAAGATCTACATTCCTAAGAACCCGTCGCAGCTCAAATTCTGGAGGATCGTCAACTCCAGCCAGTTTGAGTACATCATGTTTGCTCTGATTCTGGGCAACACGCTCACACTAGCTGTTCAGGTACGTCTGGGCAGATAGATAGGTTTTGTGTTTGATGTAGCTTAAGTAATACACACTAATGCTGTGTTGATGTTTTAAGATATATTATATTATATTATAGTTATATTTAATTATTCTCTGTTGCTTTTTCCTCCACTAGCATTATGAGCAGTCCAAACTGTTCACCTCCATCATGGACATCCTCAACATGATCTTTACGGTAGTTTTCACTGGGGAGATGATCATCAAACTACTGGCTCTTCGAGCTCATGTACGTTTTCCTTTCTTATAGCTGCTATACATATGCAGAAACATCAACAGATGATCCCTTTACTATGCAACATCATGTCTTTCTTCTCTTTTCTATTCCATAGCATTATTTTATTGACCCCTGGAATTCTTTGACGCTTTGATTGTCATCGGCAGTGTTTTGGATATCGCTGTTTCTGAATTAAGCGTGAGTTTCATTACTTTAAAGAAATATCAGTTTATATCCAGTGGTTAATTTGAGATGCATCCTCATGTTTCAATATTAACCGTAATGTTGTTTTATTTTCTCCACAACTTCTCTCTTTTGGAACTGAATTGTAATCTAGGGGGGAGGTGAACACGCTGAGGTAAACCTTGGCAGAATATTCAAAGCACACACACACACACACACAAAATAATCCGCTCGTTCAATACTTAAAAACGTTCATACAACATGGAAGGCCCTCTATTTATAAGTTTTTCTCTCTCTCTCTCTCTCTCTCTCTCTCTCTCTCTCTCTCTCCTCTCTCTCTCTCTCTCGCTCTCTCTCTCTCTCTCTCCTCTCTCTCTCCCTCTCCCTCTCTCTCTCTCTCTCTCTCTCTCTGTCTCTCTCTCTCTCTCTCTCTCTCTCTAAGTTTTTCTCTCTCTCTCTCTCTCTCTCTCTCTCTCTCTCTCTCTCTCTCTCTCTCTCTCCTTCTCTCTCTCTCTCTCTCTCTCTCTCTCTCTCTCTCTCTCTCTCTCTCTCTCTCTCTCTCCTTCTCTCTCTCTCTCTATCTCTCTCTCTCTCTCCTTCTCTCTCTATCTCTCTCTCCAGGGTGGAGGCAAAGGTGAAAGTGGAAAAGTGTCCATCACCTTCTTCCGTTTGTTCCGAGTCTTGCGATTGGTCAAATTACTCAGCAAAGGGGAGGGCATTCGAACCCTCCTCTGGACCTTCATCAAGTCACTCCAGGTCAGCGCAGAATTCATTCAAATCATTCTCCAAATGTTTGAATAATTTTAACACAAATGTAATTCAGAAGGGCTTTAAGTCGTTTATGATAATGAACCGTTAATAGCTGTTTTGTTTCCATCCTAAAAGGCTTTGCCCTATGTCGGCCTGCTCATCGCCATGATATTTTTCATCTATGCTGTTATCGGCATGCAGGTGAGTCCCTCTAACCAACCTGAGCTAGAGTAACCTCCTCCGCTCAGGCCTTGATCAGAAGATTAGAAAATGGGTGACCATTCATTCAATAAATTAATGTGGAACAAAGGGAAACATAGAAACATTGAATAATACAAACAGAGATCGCCTGCTTCATCACTCAGAATCAGATCAGTACCTCTGAGGTTCTTGTCAGAAAAGACCTCCAACTCGCCCCGTTTTCCCTAACAGACATTTGGGAAGGTGGCCGTGGATGAGAGCACCCACATCAACAGGAACTGTAACTTCCAGACCTTCTTCATGGCTGTGCTGCTGCTCTTCAGGTTGGTTCTATCGCTGCTGTAGTTCTACTACACCTCACTTACAAACTACAAAACGCTCCCCACAAGAACAACGGATTTCTTATAGGTGCTTAGAGGAAAACTTTGAGAGACTTCAACGAGGACCCTGTTCTCCGATAATTTTGTGTGTAAGGCCGACAGACATTTTTGAAATTGGTCCGATATTGAGTAAGAACGCTGCAGCCGTAATTATTGAAAGACGGATTGCCATGTATTCCTTTGGGGCAATAGTACCACAGTAATGGTCAAAAGTGCTTGTTTTTGCCACTGAAGACTCATTATATTCGATCATTACATAGAAGCGAAATCACACTCTTGCTTGACCACGGTCTGTTTCTTATTGTGTCCGACCACGTCTTGCTAAGGTAGAAGATTGAAATCTTGTTGTAGGATGTTTCCCTATTGTCATTACAATCTCAACTCTCCTTCACCTGAATCATGACCAGGTAACACTAATCTACGCTTATCGTAATCCAACAAAACAAACTCTCTGCTTTCCAGCTCTCACTCACATTTCAACTGTTCACTTCCTGCAACAACAAATTTTACCTCCTTGAGCGAGACTTGGCCATGATCAAGTGAAAGGTAATGAAACTAATTGTGTTTCTTTTGAGGGATCTTTTCCATAATGATCGAATATAATCTCAGCCACTCAGTGGAAAAGATAAGCACTTTTAGAGGACGCATATTTCCAATCGCTATTGCCCCCAAGGAATAAATTGCAGCTAGTTTTCGCTTACTACGGCTGAAGTGTTCCTGCTCAATACTGGGCCAATCTCAAGGACCTCATTTGTTTAAATCCTTCTGTACATCAAGTCATCTCTGTAGCCCTCCCTGTCTCTCTCCGATACACCGGGGCTGACATCCCTCACTCCCGTCCTCTCTCCCCTCCCTCTTCCTACCTCCCCCCTCTCTCCCTCCCTCTCTCTCTATTTCCCATCTCCCCCCCTCTCTCCCCCCGCCCTCTCTCCCCCCGCCCTCTCTCTCAACCTCTCCCTCCCCCTCCCTCCCTCCCTCCAGGTGTGCTACAGGTGAGCAATGGCAGGAGATCATGCTGGCAGCGTTGCCGGGCCGACGCTGTGACCCGGAGTCGGACACGGTGCCCGGCGAGGAGTTCAGCTGCGGCAGCAACCTGGCCTACATCTACTTCATCAGCTTCTTCATGCTCTGCGCTTACCTGGTGAGAGGAGCCTGGCGGATTACAGCCCCACCCCCAGTCTGCTCACTCCATCTCCCGCAGCGCTTAAGTACAGCCCAAGCATGCAACCCATGCAGCTCAAGGCTGCTGTCAGGACAATCCTCGCAGAAGGGAAAGGGATATCATTTAAAGACTATTCACTTATTGTCTGTTATGATTTGGAGAGAATTTTTTATATATATTATGAATTAATGCTAGAGCACCCTGCAACCTCCTCAGTATTATATTATCCATGGTCCAAGTTTCTATGTCATTTTAAAACTGTTATCCGTTAGACTCACTAAGGTTCCATGTGATCACCATCTATGAGGATCTATGATTGCATCTAACAAATCACAATATTACAATTTGAAATAATACGCATTAATATTGCGGATGCCTTATTGCTGTTTTAATAAAATTAAATAAATGATTTTGCTTGGTCCTTCAAAGGACTTATGTATACCTTTGATTCCTGTGCCAAAGTGCATTTGTGGCCAGAAACCAGATTTGCTGGAATATCTATTCTCTGCCTGTCTTTCTCACTCAGATTATCAATCTGTTCATCGCTGTCATCATGGATAACTTTGAGTACCTGACCCGAGACTGGACCGTGCTGGGCACCCACCATCTGGACGAGTTTAAGAGAGTGTGGTCCGACTACGACCCTGAGGCCACGTAAGAACAAGAACCAGGCTCAGACCCTCTCCCTCCTGCTCAAGCCTCTCAGCAGACACCACATGTCCTCCATGTTATGAACGACGGAATACAAATCTATTCCCATCAAACATTTAGCCGAGGTTTTTACCTCTTGAATTCACTGCACTCACATTTATATCGTCAGTGCTTCGGTGTTGGGGTGCTTGACTCCCTGAGATTGAACCCCAGTATCCAGTCTACCATCATTGACCAAGATTCCCTCACCTGTTCCCTAATGACATGCCTGAAACCGAATTCAATGTATGTCAAGGATAATGACCTACTGACTCAATAGTAAACACATTTAACCTTCTGCTTAAAGACTCTGCAGGGCCAAAAGTGATTCTGCTGTCTTGTGTGTTTGAGTCAATGTCTAACTGGTCCCGTGCCTGCTCTGCGTGTGTTCCCTGCAGCGGTCGCATAAAGCACATAGACGTAGTCACCATGTTGCGCAGAATTCAGCCGCCGCTTGGTTTTGGAAAGCTATGCCCTCATCGCGTGGCTTGTAAGGTAAGACACGCAGAAGACGCATCCTCCATTTGGAACTTCCTACGAGTATTGAACCCTCAAGCGATGATAACACAACGATATACCCATATTATCCACACCGTTGTTCATCTGAACCATCGTCTATATCTGTATCTGCACCAGTGTAGCACCATGTCTAACTCTAAACCCTGAGGTAAACAGAGGATTATCAGGGTAATCAGTATTAATAGATCACGTTCGCTATGTATTCATATCAACAGAGACGCAAAACACATGACACATCCTGCACACACATACAGATCCTTTTACACTTTGCACCTTCAAGCCTTTCCCTAGGTTAATCTGCAATCTACCGTCGCACACCACACTTAGCTTCTCCCCGGCTCTGGGGCGCGCCTTCCACTTCCCCCTGCCAATCCTATTAGTGCCTCCCTCCTCCTCCTCCCTCCCCCTCCCCCTCCTCCCTCCTCACCCCGTCTCAACCTCTCTCGCCCAATCAGAGGCTGGTTGCCATGAATGTGCCGCTGCACGCTGATGGGACCGTCACCTTCAGCGCCACTCTCTTCGCACTGGTGCGCACCTCGCTGAAGATTAAGACAGAAGGTGATCCTGCCCTGCCCCCACATACACGCACACACCACATATACACAAATACAAACGCACAGATGTCACACCAAAACGCTTAAACCCACATGCACTTTTAATTACACCGGTGTGAAGTGACCTAGCGTGGAGATTGCCGTGAGTTATTGTTTATGTTTGTATGCCCCTGTGTGTAGGACCCATTGACCAACAGAATGAAGAGCTAAAGCTGATCATAAAGAAACTGTGGAAGCGCACAAAGCCTAAGCTCATTGATGAAATCATTCCGCCACCTAGAGGTAAGCTGCAGAACTACAACCTGTTGGCTAGTTCTCTGATGAAGACACGTGTGGTGGATTAAGATATAAAACTCACAATTTGTGCATTAATGTAGCTGAACATCATCATTGCATAGCATATCACCTGACCTAGTCACCTGACCTCAACTACTAAATATATGTCAGCCATTTTCTCTGAAACAGGGCCCTAACAATGTATTTTCCGTGTTCAGGGGATGAGGTGACCTGCGGGAAGTTTTACGCCAGCTTCCTGATCCAGGACTATTTCAAAAAGTACCGCAAAAGGAAGGAGAGGGAAAGAAAAAGCAAGAAAAAGGACAAGGCAGCAGCTCTTCAGGTAAACCTCCTGCTGCTGCAGTCAGAGCTCGGACTCTGTCTACCTCACTGACCACGACAATCAACCAGATTTTTGCGTGTGTGTGTGTGTGTTTGTGTGTGCAGCAAGGGCTGCGCACGCTGCAGGACCTGGCCCCGGAGATGCGCCTGGCCATGGCCTGCGACCTGGAGGACGAGGAGGCCGTGGACATGGGAGACGAGGTGTTTGACGGCGGGGCTGAAGCCTCCGCCCCCACCACCCCCACCACCCCCCTGCCGCCGCCGGACCTGGCGGAAGAGACCGCCGTGTTCCTGGAGGACCCGCCCAAGCTGGCCAACGGGGGCGTGATCACAGAGCAGGTGACGTGGACGCCCGACCACCTGCGGCCGGACTCTCTCGTCCCGGGGATGAGTGTGGTGTTGGAGCAGCCCCTGAAGTCTGAGTCCGCCAGGTGGGGCCACCGGCTCTCCTCCGTCTTCAATCGATGTCCGCCCGTATATTTGGGTGCATTGTATTGAATATTCAATGCTGCACAATTGAGTTCCTTTAAAACTGACTTAATGTTCTCTTCTCTCCCGATCGGGCTTGATCTTCACCAGTGAGATGCTGTCTCCACCTCCTACATCCCCTCCACACCCTCCTCCTCCTCCGCCTCCTCCTCCACCAGTGGTGTGTGAGGGTGGATGTGAAGCCGGAGTTGAAACCACGGCAATTCACACAGCAGCTGTTGCGGCGTTAGTGGCTCAAACATTGCCGACTGAACCGATGATTGAAACGCAGATGGTGGAAACAGCGGTGGTCGAAGCGGCGGTGACGGACACGCCGCTGGTCGAAACATCCTTGGTCGAACCTGCGGTGGTAGAACCTGCGGTGGTAGAACCTGCGGTGGTAGAACCTGCGGTGGTTGAACCAGCGATAGCTGAACCAGCGGTGGCTAGTCCCACTTATGATCCAGTGTATTACTCTGAGAATACTGCAGAATACACACCGGCAGCAAATGGGTAGGTACACAGGAACGGGAGAAGGGATGCTTAGGGTATTTGACTGGTTTGCTAAGCATGTATATAGATCAAGACTCTCAGCTGAACGCAAATTAATATTTTACCCCACTGGGTCAATCCATTGCAATCACTTAGCTGATGCAATTATAAAATCAACTGTATAAAATGAAGAATCCTCACTGTGGTCATGACCAGAACCTTTAACATTCAAGAACTCTGACTCTGAGACTCTCTGTCTAACTCCGTCAGCATGTGGAGTCTTAACACAGAATCTTAATTCAGCGATTGGTTCAATGTGGCCGCTATTGGAGAAAAGTGCACGGTTATATGCGCTTGTACAGCTAGGAGGTGCCTAATTTGTTGGAATATAATGGGTGTCAATGGCTCACAAACTGCACTGAATCAGATTGTGTGTACTCCCTTGGGGGGGATGAGATTAATTCTGCATTAATTAAATCCTTTCTGATTTACATCTCCACATTGACAGAATCAACAATTAACCGGCAAGATCCTTGTCCTTTAAGGTGGATCAGAGGGTCAGCAGCCTGCATGAGTATCTTTGGCACCTTTTTTATCCACTTCTCCTTTCGTCTGCCTGCATAGATTCATCTACCCAGCCGTCCCCGCCGCCCCCGCGGAGACGGGCTACAGCGAGCAGAGCCTCAGCCAGGCCCCGCCAGGCGCGGCAGAAGTCCCCTACGGCCACCACAACAGCAATGGAGCCCTTCACGGAGAGGCTGTGGCTCCGGGGCCCAAGGTCACCTACACCGGGAACGGGTATATCGGGAACGGGTACTCTGAAGTCGGCTACAACGGCAACGGGAGCGTGGTCGTCAGCCTCAACGGCAACGGCAGCACTACCAGCTACGTCAACGGCAACGGCAGCCCCACCAGCTACGTCAACGGCAACGGCAGCCCCACCAGCTACGGCAACGGCAGCGTGGCCAACGGCAGCTACTCCCCCGGCGACTACCAGGGACATGAAACCGGCATGCAGTTTGTCAGGCGGCGCCTGCTGCCCGTGTTACCCACAGGTGGGGAACCGCGGCGGAACATTACCCTGTGAATCCTGGGCTGACGACACTCCACGCGCCGTGTGTCTCACAGTCGTGTGCCATTCTTTTGTTTCAGGGAGAAAGCCGTCCTTTAACCTCCAGTGTCTGAGGCCGCAGTCCAGCGACGAGGCCCTCCCCCCCCAGGGGAACTATCGGGGCAGCCTGCCCGCCCCCCGGTCCAGACTGCAGGTACACCGCACTGCTGCTGGGTGGGTGGGGAGAAACTGAGCCCAGGCGTTGTTTTTTCTATTATTGTTTATTGCAATAATATTCGACATGTATGGCAAACAGTGCACCTATGAAGTACGTGAAGTATCACATCATTTTTTTTACGTTCAGAAACATAGGAATAAACAACACACTTAAATACACAGGACACAACACAACAACTTTATGTCATAAAGGAAAGCAATAAGCTGAGGATGACATCTTGTGGACAAGACTAACCATTACACTGGTGCGAGGGCAAGCTGCGGTGGATAGTCTTGTTGCCTAGGAAGGGCCCAAACTGAGTGAAATCTCCCGGAAGAATCTAAGAATCAAATGTTCCTTTTTCTTTTTGCACTATTACCATTTGCAATGTTACCATTACCATTACTGTTACAAATATATCAAATATATCTGTTACAAATATATAAACAAACTTATGCTGCTTCTCTTAGATTTTATTATTTTATTGTCTATCTTTTTAACATACGTAATGTCCTTTTCTCTTCTGCACTTCAATGTTTACTTTTAGTGTTGTCTTATCTGTTGTGCATGGGCACTTTATCTGTTCACCGTGGGATAGTGAGAAACGTCTTCTCGATTGCTTTGTATGTCTACAGGTCAAGTAGTTGACATTAAAGCTGACTTTGACTTTGACTTTTAAGTGGAAGCAGAGATAAGCGCTGTTTGAATTCTCTAAATTCCAGCCTACGCTGGAACATCCTTCATGAAAGGAAGGAGATAAAACCTTCACACAATTCAATTAAGCGACACACCGTTCATGCGTTTACGAAAAAACAAAAGATCAACATGGCTGACAATTAATTTCATACAATCAAACTAATTGGGATTCATGCTGTTAAATATTGGTATATATGACAATCACACTCAACAAAGAGGACCACAACTGTTCATACACCGGGCCAAAAGAGCTAAGTTAAGATAATTCTAGGAAATGTGGGTATCCCAGCAGCACCTACAGGACAAAAAAAAAATATAATAATAATAATTAAACAAGAATAAATCAATGCAAAAAAATAAACAGGATCTGTGTCTATATCCCTGGTCCTAGTCTACATCCCTGTTGCAGGTCATTGTTTTTTGGGTTGGTGGTTCAACAACCCAACTCTCCTCTGACCTCTCTAGACCCAGCACAGCCTGGACTCTCGGCCCGGCAGCGTGCTGTCGGCGTCCCCGGCCTCCTGGGGCCACATGGCGGCCCCCACCCCCAGCGGCCCCGTGGGCGGGGGGGCCGAGTCCCTGGGCCGCCGGGGCAAGCTGCTCTACACGCCCATGCTCCTGGTGGACCAGGCCAGCGGCGCCCACCAGCCCGTGTGGACGGACGGCACCGCCAGCCTCCCCGTGGGGAGCCGGCCCACCGGCTGGTACCCCAGTCAGTCCAGGACCTACACCAGCGGCAGGTTGCCCCCCATCCTCCAGCGGGACCTCATAGAGAAGGGCAGCGCGGACAGCCTGGTGGAGTCGGTGAGTCCTCTGTCCTGTCGGTCGGGGGTCCAGCAGGAGAGATGCTCTTATGGGGAAACCCCACTTAAAGACTTTGTGGTGTAGAGAAGACATACCAGTTCATGTTTGGATTGATGAGTGACCCAAAAGTTTGGTTGTTGTTGTGAGGCCGAATGGAAAAGTATTACGAGTCAGTATTTGCATATTTGCGTATTTGCAATATTGGCCGTTGCATTAATAGTACAAAGATCTCGGTCAATATTGTTTCTTTCTGTCATTAGTTAATCATTTTGTGTTGTGACTTTGTCCTCCACCAGATCTTGATATCAGAGGGCCTTGGGCATTACGCCAGGGACCCCAAATTCGTGAACTTTGCCAAGCGAGAGATTGCGGAGGCGTGTCACATGACCCTGGACGAGATGGAGAACGCCGCCACCGACCTGATCGTCCGCGGCTCCGGACAGTCCCTCGGGCGCTTTGAGGAGGAGCTGGCGGACGAGATGAACTGCGTGATTTCATACTGAGATCGGCTTGAGGGAGTTCAGGTTCCCTGTTTCTAAAGAGTTTCTCTGTGTGCTTTGAGTTACTGATGTGTTTCGGAGAAACAGCACCAAATGTCTCTGGAGTGGGTGGGCGATTGCGTAGGAGTTATGTTGAGCAGTTATTTAACTTAATTCCCACGTAAATTGTATGTGTCACCAAAACAAAAGCACTCCACGGAAAGGAGCAAAATGAACTTGTGGAAATGTACAAATCATGAGGCTTAATTTGCAATGCCAAAAATGAACAGATATGTATATGTATAGCAGCTGCTGGTATACGACAATCTGTGGTCCATTCCACAAGGCTTCCACATAGGACTGGAACATTCTACATGATACCTGCTAAATATGAGTATTAAAAGGTATGATAGTTTTACTATGATAAGCTGCATTTTTGCATTATTTTGTAATTTTGTGTGTCATCACTTTATACGAATCCATTATGTTTGAGCTTATTAATCATCACATTCTAATTATATGAAATAAACAACATCAACAATTATTGTTATTATGCAGATTGTCCATATATCTATATAATAACTATGGTAAAAAGTCCTCTGGTGTGGTTGAAATCTCAATAAACAATCTTGTAAAGTATTTTCTTACCCAAAATATTCCCTGAATTAGAAGCAGAAGAAGAGATGGACAGACACTCCCACCTCCAGCGTAATCTGCAACGTGAAACCGCCGTACTGCATATCGGTTGCTATAATACTCAATTGATTAACAGTTTGATTTGGGCTGCGCAGAAAAATGTGGTAATGGGTATGTGGTCACCAGTAAGAAAATCAATATTTTTGGGGGAGTGGCTCTTCAGATATCTGAAATAATGAAATATGGAATGTCTTCAAGATGTTTACAAAGAGAAAAATAAGAATAAAATACTTCATGATGTTACTGTAGGGCTGCTGTTTCTGTGAATGCTCTGTCACTAAGGTATATTCAGGTAAAATCTTGATTGTAAGGAGTCGTTTCCTTTCAGACGTCACTCGTGATACCAGAAAAGCTGACTTTGCTGGTAACACTTAACAATCAGCCATCAATCGATTATTAACATGAGTTAATGCAGTAATAAGGATTAACTAACAGTTCATTAACAGTTAAATAATGGTGATTAATGGTGTGATGGAGGTATTTATTTAAGGTATTTATTTATTTATACATTATTGAATAGGTTTAGGGTTAACTCTTAACCCAGCCTAACCCCATGCTAATGGTATATAATAATGCAAACCATGGCTTCCCTCCTGTTTTTTGGGTGGGGTAATTCGTCTTAGTAAAGCATGACTACTGTCAGCTGCAAATAATTGGGTTGAATCCAGATCTTTTCTGCTTGGAGTGGAAGACCCCCAAAGCCACTACGGCGTCCTTCCATATTTAGACCATATCACATTCTGGCAAGGTAAACATCCTGAGATGTTATTTCCAAAGCTGGGCTTCCTATGATAAAGCAGCGATGTGATTGGACGAGCTTTACTCCACGTCTGACGACTTTGGTTGACGTATCACCGCCTCACGTGCCCCCTCAGCGCGCTCGTGACGCAACACAGCTTTCCTGGGCTCATCGCGGTCCTCCTCCCGTGTGTTGTTCGGATGAAACGCTTCCCTCCCGCTGCCACACTGATCCTCTTATCGACAAGTAAGCTGCCAAGATGGACGTTGTAAACCAGGTAAGGATTTTGAAAAATATTAAAACATTTATAACAAATCAGTTTCTTAGACGGCAAGCCTATATCAATTTACTGCGGTTGCACTCATATTTATATATATATATTTTTTAGAGGGCGCTGTAATAATACTGCCGACCTTTCAGTTGAGAAATGCACTGCTTTCGATCCGTTTTGATCATTTAAACCGAATTACAAATTTCCATTGAAAGAAGTGTTGCAGTGCGCTAAAAGAAACAACAGACTGCATGATATGTTGCGCCTTTTTTTTTGCAATATGATGATGCGGGAGATATGATGGAGGGGCCCGTTCCCGGTGCAAACCATCCTATAGGTGGTCCAACGATTACTGCAGCAATGACATTTGGCTACCGAGGGCACGATGTCGGCTTATGGGACTATTTGGACATATAAATCAAAATTAATCCATAATTTCACCGCACAATTTTCCCATTTGTCGAACATAAGCCCACTAGAGCAGTTTTCTAATGGCCTTTTTCGTATATTCGGGAAGACCGCAGTAGGCCTGCTCCCAGTCTGTAGCCAGGACACACAGGAGCATCCACCACCTCCAGCGACAGCAGCTTTGCAATCACACACCAATCCCTCGATGGTTAATTCAACGACGTGACTAAATTTTGTCACCGATTCCTGAGTGCAGTCTTATTTAATATGAATATTTTTCTGGGAAACATAATCGATGGTATTGGGTAGGCCTATATAAGGCTAAATAGCCTAGCTCAAAGATTACACCGTTTAGCAAAAAATAGTATATCGCTTATTCCAGTGCGGCCATTTATTGATGCTCACAGCCGAGAGACACACAGCCTTCATGGCTGTGTCGCCGCATTCACCCAGACGCAGTGGATCCGTAGCCTGGGAGTGAGCCGTCATGCGGAATGAACATACACCAGTCATGTGTGTGCAGACAAGCGAACGAAAATAACAATTTGATAATCAGCTTGATCGAATTGCAATTCCACCCCCACCCCGACCACCCTCTCTCGCTTTAAGTCCCCCCCCACACACACACACACACACACACACACACACACACACACACACACACACACACACACACACACACACACACACACGTACACACACGCAAGCACACACGCAAGCACACACGCATGCACGCGCTCGCGTAAAAACACCTTTCCTTTACGGATGCGGAGTTGTAAGCCTATTTTGTGCGATTGACAGGTGCGTTTGTTTAACCGTCTGAAACGTTCTCATATTGACTCCCGTTGTTTGTGGAATGTGCCACAAAAAATGTTAATTGTGGTTATTTTCTTTTCACAGTTGGTGGCCCAAGGCCAATTCACGATACTCAAGCAGCCTTTAGGATTCATCAAGGCTCTACAATGGGTGAGTGATCTCATGGAAATTATGGCGCGCTTTGTAGTCCTAATGGAAGTTCAAATAGTTGAGAATCTTGGTTTTGAAAGTTGGGCAGCAAAATCTGTGCCAAACGACGTTATAATCGTACAATATTTATTTTAAATTGAGAGTTTAGAATACAATCTATTTATGTCGAGACGTTGGCTGACATATTTGTGTCCTTCTGCCAATCAGAGGGCACAAAGCTGTAGTCTACGTGAGGCTTTATACGCTCGTGACTGGCCGAGCGTGGCGATAATACTACACTACCCATCAGGCCGTGCGGCTCGTCGCTTCGTCTTGGTTGGGTACTGGCTGAGCTTTACGTGTAGACAGTGCATTGAATGGAGTATGGAAGGAGCATATTCGGTCCAGGGCCTCCATCCTTGTGTAAATATCTATGCATAAATTGATAAAATGGAAATAAAACTATATATATATCTCTATATATATATCTCCTCTCTATATATCTCTCTCTATATATCTCTCTCTATATATATATCTCTCTATATATCTCTCTCTCTGTATATATATATATATATATATATATATATATATATATATATATATATATATATATATATATATATATATATATATATATATATATAGTGTATAAACATCCTTTCACCAGATGATGGGGATAAAGCACCTTCTGTGCTGTTTTTTATTAAATGGTTCAATCTGAGGAGTACTGATTCATATCAAGTGATACATTTTCTTTATATATTCGTACACATCTTTGAGTCGCCATGTAGTGCTGGTTCTAGGCTATTTATGCAATTGAGTTATGATGACACAAACAATTGTAGATTGTATTTAACTTTGCCGCTGACTCCATGACGCTCAAATATTATTGCATAGTCACTAAAGGTTTTTAAATAGACAGAATGACCTCAAAGATAACAAATGTTCTTTAGTTACTCTAAAACGGGTGTAGCTACTGTTCTGGTTTCTAAAAATTGCCCTTTCCCTGTTGTTGCCCAGGATCATGTAATTTTGCTTTAGATGCCACGCCTCCTCTTTATTTATTTTATTGTTTATTCTTACAGGGATAGCGCACAATAATTAGTAATTGTTAGACTTCTGCTAGCTGCTGAATTACATTTATTTTCCCTGGGCAGGTAGGCTAAATAAACTACAGCAAATGCACCATATAAAACATCACAATACCTAAAAGTTCATCTGTACAATAAATCCTATGTGATCATTAATGTTGACATATTTGTGCTTCCTTTAGCAAAAGCTGGTTGGTTTCAGGGCGGTTTCAAACTCTGCAAAGCTTCCTGAGCCTCTAATGTTTTAGGGTATAGAAGTCCACTTCCCCACTTCGTTAACAGAGGCTTGACTAGTCCACTGGCTAACACCATTGGTTGGCCATTGGGGGATCGCGCCATGACAGAACTCTGCTCTTCATCAGATAAAGGACTATTTTACAATCAATTTTACTATACATTCATTGGTTCTCTAGAAGTTATGACTGTATCACAACCTGGTAAAAACCTGACCCTAACTGAAAATGTGTGCCTATTAAGGCCCCATTAATGTTTTACTTTCTCAATGTTTACCCTGAGGCCATGTAAGTACCAGGAATGCGTGGGAATATAATGATTGTAAAAATAACATTTACCCTCTAAAATGCTTACAAAGGCCTACTTTATTATTCTACCCCTTATAAGCTAACTACAGTTAGCGCATTTCTCTATACGAGATGACTCAGCAGACGATGGACAAACAACATAGAGATGTGTACACACAGATGTTGCTCATATCATTAATTTGGGTCTGTGGCTTTAAGCTTGGCCAACTTCCCCAGTTTTGGTAACCATACTGTTAGGCCCAATCCCATTTCTACCCCTTACCACTTCCCCTTACCCCTCCCCCTTGTTGTGAAGGGGTAAGGGGAAGGCGTAAGGGGTAGAAATGGGATTGGGCCTTAGTGGGATCCCCTTACCCCTTCCCCTTACCCCTTCAAAACAAGGGGGAGGGGTAAGGGGAAGGGGTAAGGGGTAGAAATGGGATTGGGCCATAGTAACCCTACTTATAAGCCAGTGTAATACATCTGAGACATCTTTGTGAAACAGACCACAACGTTAATATGGAAGTGTCTTACTTGCAGTCATGCAGGGAAAAATAAATAAACACAGGTTGGAGATTGGCCTGGCTAGCCCTTTTAAAGACGTGCTTGGTGTCAACAGTGAAGTCCTCCCCTGGAGCAGTGTGACTGTTCCAGCTCCTCCGCACAGCGCGCCTGGGTCACGGCGCACTGTGGCCGCCAATCAGCAGCCAGGGCTCGGGGAGGCCTGGGTCTGGCTCCATGAATCATGTGTCAGAGGCTCTGTGTGTCTCCGCGTCAGAAGTGGGGCAGCTGGCGGGCCGCTGCCGCTGCTGCTCTCTGTGGATTAATATGGACATGATGCTGCACTCACGTCTCCGCACAGCCTCCCTACTGCTTACACAGGGGACAAAGAAATACACTCATTTATTAATAATAATAATAATAATAATACATTTAATTTAGAGGCGCCTTTCAAGACACCCAAGGTCACCTTACAGAGCATATAGTCATCATAAATCGTTTAAAAAAACAAGACATTGTGGAAAAAAATAAATGAACATAATAAATAAAAAATAAATAAAACAAAAACAAGACAAAACAAAACAAACAAATAATCAAAACAGTGATCAGTTAGACGTTGTGTGCGAGTTTGAACAGGTGAGTTTTGAGTTGTGACTTGAAGGTTGTAATGGTGTCTGACTGTTTTATGTGGGGGGGAGGGAGTTCCAGAGCCTGGGTGCTGAACAGCTGAATGACCGGGCACCCATTGTAGTGAGTCGTGATGTGGGGATGCATAGTAGTCCAGCAGAAGTTGAGCGGAGGGAGCGGGAGGGAGTGTATTCTTGGAGGAGGTCGCAGAGGTAACTGGGGGCTAGGTTGAGCTTTGTAGGTGTATTTACCCCTTCCCCTTACCCCTTCAATACAAGGGGGGGGGGGAAGGGGAAGGTGTAGGGGTAGAAATGGGATTGGGCCTTAGGCTCAATCCCATTTCTACCCCTTAGCCTTCCCCTTACGCCTTCCCCTTACCCCTTCCCCTTACCCCTTCAAAACAAGGGGGAGGGGTAAGGGGTAGAAATGGGATTGGGCCTTACACCCGCCCTTCCAACAGGATTGATTGAGCTGGAGCCGTTACCCCACACACCATCCAGATGAGTCATCAAGGTGTTCTATTTGTACCCGGCAGGACACTTTCCTTTTCAACAAATATTATCCTGGAAGGTTTTAGACTATTTGATTGCATTTTAAAATAATACCTTTTAATTGGCTCAATATATTCTTCGAATGTTTCTCCTTGCGAGGGTGATGGCTTTGAAGGTCAAACAAATATTATTATGTTGAATTGTGAAATCACCCACTCAAGGGCCATATTTCTACAGACACTGCATCGTATGAACGCACGTGCATATAAATACGGATTCTGCCTCTTCTGGGCGCCATTGCCTGTGTAGACGAGTGTGCATTTTCGTTTGCACACACTACAAATAGAACGTCCTTGGTTGTGTGAGTCATGCAGGAGGCCCGACGCTTCTATCCGTCTCTTCAGTGAATAGCGGCGGCGATGCCCATGTTGGATGCTTTAGGGTGCAGAATTCAATGTACACACAGCACTGACATGGGGGCTCCCCTCCAACATCTTTACAACCCAAATACCCCCCCACCCCCTGCTCTAGTGAAGGTCAGATTGCAAACAGCAGAAGCAGAATAAATAATATCACCTGTGATGTAATGTCAACTTTTTGACTTATCGTCCGCATTATTGTTTTTCGGAGAAAGAGCGAAAAGAAATTCAGAATTGCTGTGAAATGGTGTTTCTTATCCATCTTCATGGGTTATGGTATGAGGTCTTTGTAGAGCCCTAGTGACTCTATTTGCATCGTACATCTGTTTAACACTCTCCACAGGCTTGAGGCTGGAGAAGCTGTTCAACATCCTCCACAAGCTGTAGGATGCAGTAGCACATTTGTCTTTTTATAATGGACCAGATTCACGTTACACGACTAATCACCAATTAGTGGATCATGTAATGAAACAGGTCATTTTCACGTACACACACAGACACACGGGCCCACATAAGGCCCCAGCATTTTGCTTGCTTATGCATTTGCACATTTAAGCAATAGCAACCAACGTGAGGGAGGAAGAGAGAAGCAGCCCAGATGGCTATGGAACTTTGCGTCCATGGCATGCTAGCGAGTGTGCATTGTCCCCCTCTAACCAGCACGACGACAGGATACAGGCAGTAGCAGTTCTGCTTTCAGTGTGATGCTGCTAATACTGTTACCATGGCAGCAAATGCTCCTTGTGCAGCCATTTCTTTTCACACCGAGGCCATCCCTCCATCTATCTCTCTCTTCCCTCTTTTTCTTTCAGCTGTTAATTCAGCCATCCACTCAACTATAGAGGCCACAGTAATCATAGCATTGTGATACGGTTTTACTAATGGAATTGTTTACAAAGGTGAACATATTTAATCTGAGGGTCCTGAAAGAAATACCGTAAATGAATTGTAAAACAACTGTCGTCTCTCACCATTCAAATACCATTACTCAAACTATATATATATATATTAACTTATTATATATATATTAACTAAATTAACAGAAAGCACACAGTGATACAATATGAGTGCTGGCTAACTTTATTCGTAACACCTGAGATAAAAGAGCAGTGGGAGCAATAGGTTTCGAAAGCAGCGTTTCACTATGGGGTTAATCCAGCCAAACAATCTGCTGGCAGATTACTCTAAACAGTTATGTGTGTTGATTCCAGAAGCAGGAAGACTTTACTTACTACTAGGCAATAAGAGGAAGTAACCTGTGTGCGTACCTGTGCGTGAGTGTGTGTGTGTGTGTGTGTGTGTGTGTGTGTGTGTGTTTGCATGTGTGTGTATGCATTGTGACTGGCTTTCAAGCTTCCTGAAGGCATAGTTGGGTGACAGATGGCAGTGTACCTCAGACAGATTAATAACTGGATTTACTATCCAATCCCATCTGGCCCTGCAGGGAGGGGAGGCTAGGCTATGGTAAAAATAGTCTGGCTTGACTAATCTGCTGTGTGCGAGAGTGTGGGCTTATATCTGCGCATGTGTACGCTCATGCAGCTCCATTGGTTATACTGGAGGAAAAGGCACAGTTCTCACCTGAAAGATCTCACCTGGAAGCTTACGGCGCGCGTCAAACCACCGATCGACCCAATAACCAAAGACTTGTTTGACGACAAGCCAAATGCAAAACCCTGCTGCCAACCAGACAGAACGTTAAGGTGGCTGTAACCATGGCAACAGGTGCAGCTCCCGCTCGGTAGCCCTGGCGATAACGCTGCATTGATTTGCATGGGGTGCTCCTCTGTCAGCAGCTCATGGGGATTGGTGCGGCCTCAATGCGCAAGACGCTCCAGAGGTGTAAACATGTCTCTGTGGCGTTCAGTCTAAACAACAGTTGCTTGTTTTACATATTAGCATTATTTATAAAAAAAGGAGTTCACTTGCACATGAAATATTCCTGTTCTTATTCATTGTTTTTTTTTTATATGCTGCCGTCTGAATGTTTCCCTGATGTGTTTTATACATTGCATTTGTCTTCAATGAATTAAGATGGTTAGAGCTCATATTTTTGCGTTCTTATGTCTTCTAATCCATCAGATCTTTGCCATCTTCGCCTTCTCCACATGTGGCAGTTACTCAGGCATGTTCAAGATGAGCGTTGAGTGTAAAAACCGGTCGGAGAGCAACCTGGCCATCGAGGTAGAATTTGAGTATCCGTTCAGGTCAGTATGTCAAGCACACTCCCATACTAGCATCAACCGAATCACCAATTACATACTGGACACAGATGACAAATGGTTACAATACAGTTACAAATGAATACAAATAAGAAAATTCATTTCAAGTGTTATATTGCAGAAGACCCATGATATGGTTTTGTATTATGTATGGATAAAACTGTATGATCTCATATGCGATTTAAATCTTATAATTACAAGATCTATGCTCATAACTAGGTTTTTTTACGAGTTACTACAACTACAAGAACATGGGCAAGTGTATCAGTTCCCAAATGAATGCCATTCATTCCTCTGTACTCATGTGTTGCTGTATGTGCTGTAGGCTCCATCAGGTGTACTTCGACGCCCCAACCTGCAAGGGGGAACGCCCCGAGCGTCTCTTCCTGGTCGGTGACTACTCCTCCTCGGCTGAGTTCTTCGTCACCATCGGTGTCTTCTCCTTCCTGTACTCCATGGCAGCCCTCTCCGTTTACTGCTTCATGCTGGAGAAATACCGGGAAAACCAGAAGGGCCCCCAGATTGTGAGTACAGTACCCCCGGTTTAAGGCCCAACCAGCCTTTGTTTTTGCATGACTTTGGATATTAATTGATTGGGGTTTGACAGAACGAGCTGTTGATGGATGTGTGTGGTCTGGCTTCAGGACTTTGTGGTCACAGCGGTGTTTACCTTCTTCTGGCTGGTGTCTTCGTGCGCCTGGGCCAAGGGCCTGTCGGACGTCAAGACCGCCACGGACCCCGACAAAGTCATCCCCCTCATCACCGCCTGTGATGAGCTGGAGAACCGCTGCAAAGAAATCCACGACCCCAAGGTCTCTGGCCTCAACACCTCCGTGGTACGTACTCTCGCCTCGTAACTAAACACTTGATGTGAATATGTTAGGAAAAACCTTGGCCAAGGATCGGCTCTTTCTTGTCTTGATTGTGCTAGATGAACCATGTGAACAAACAGGGCTGGCTTTACTAAAACTTAAAGTGTCCATCCATCTATCCATCTAATGCCCTTCTGTCCTTTTACTTCGGACCCAAGCCCTAACAACATACTGCCCCAACAAATCCAGCCAAAGCCCTGATTCCCTTCTGCTCTTTCAAACCCCCAGGCGTTCGGCTTCATCAACCTGATTCTCTGGTCTGGGAACCTGTGGTTCGTGATCAAGGAGACCGGCTGGTTGGCCGCCTTCGGGGTCACATACGCTCCGTCCTCCCAGGAGAAGCAGCCCGCCCCCGACTCCTTCGCCCAGGGGGGGGATTACGCCCAGCAGGACCCCTACGCCGGCTCCCAGGGGGGCTACCAGCCCGACTACGGCCAGCAGAGCTACACCGAGGGCGGCGAGTACAGCCAGGGCTATGAGCAGCAACCCACTTCCTACTCCAATCAGAACTGAGGCCATCCAATCGGTGTGAAGCTGCAGGATGGTGAGTAACCAAAAGACACAGCGTCATCATCCAATGAGAAGAGGCCATACATTCAGTTTGACCACAGAGGACCAATGCTACAGTCATAAGCTAATGGAAGCAGCTATGGATGAATCCTGTATTATGTAATGTGAATGCACAGATGATTTATCGGGTGGTTAACTAGTATTACAATCATAAATGTGGTTTGGATTATTATCCAAACCACATGACTGGAACTGTTTTTAATACATTTTCCCTGTGTGTGTGTTTGTGTTTGTGTTGTGTTTGTGTGTGTGTATCTGTGTGTGTGTGTGTGTGTGTGTGTGTGTGTGTGTGTGTGTGTGTGTGTGTGTGTGTGTGTGTGTGTGTGTGAGTGTGTGTGTGTGTGTGTGTGTGTGTGTGTGTGTGTGTGTGTGTGTGTGTGTGTGTGTGTGTGTGTGTGTGTGTGTGTGTGTGTGTGTGTGTGTGTGTGTGTGTGTGCGTGTGTGTGTGTGTGTCTGCATGTGTGTGTGTGTGTGTGTTTGTGTGTGTGTGTGTGTGCGTCTGTGTGTGGTTTGTGCGCGTGTGTATGTTCCTTCCAGGCTGACGTTAGTTGTAATTTAGGAGTGTGGTTCTCGACCACCGCCTGAACTCCACAGTCCTCTGTGTGTGTGTGTGTGTGTGTGTGTGTGTGTGTGTGTGTGTGTGCGCGTGTGTGTGTGTGTGTGTGTGTGTGTGTGTGTGTGTGTGTGTGTGTGTGTGTGTGTGTGTGTGTGTGTGTGTGTGTGTGTGTGTCTGTGAGTCAACTAGAGGAGGAGGGGTGATGTGGACCCCGGCCGGACCACACTGCAGGGTGGGGGTTGGTGTGTGGGGGTGTGTGTGGAGGGTGGGGGTGGGTTTATCCTGGGGGGCGGTGGGGGGTGGGAGGGTTTACTGTAACAAGCTGTTTAGTCTCGTAATGTACGTAACTGTAGAAGACAACCAAGGCTTGTCTGTTTGGTCATGCGAGAGAAACTTGAACACAATACCAAAACCTTCACTAATGAACGGTAAAGATACATCTTACTAAATGGGAGAGTCTTCAATTTAATTGAGAAAATTGTAGTAATATTTAACTTGGGAGAATGTATTTGTCTGTGCTGTGTAAATATAAACATAACGATATATATACATAATTATTATTGTTATTATTATACATACACAGTTGAATAATTGTGCACTCCATATTAGTTGTTATACAACAAATGTAGAGCACAGAGTTATTCAACTGCATTTATTTTGGTTCTGTTTAGGAGCTTACATAGTTTAACCCTACTGTCCTATTCATATCCATCACTCCTTAATCAGGCTAGTTATTTGGTTATGAATAGATTTTTTTTTTCCGACTTTCTTTTGTATATGTTTCATATAATGGAGGGGCGTTCAAGTGGTCGAGGTTGGTGTCAATGTAATGGTAAATGTTTCAACGGAAGTGTTTAGAAAACATGTTTGCTATAGCAGTGAGGAAATATTAGCTGTGCATTATTTTTATTTTGGTTTTTGATTTGCTGTTTCGGTTGTCATCCCGACATCACTATCACGACAGGATTTCCCTTTTGTGTTTCACAAAAAATGTAAAAAACTGGCACAAAAATATGAAATGCATATAGTAATGACAAATAGTTAGCATGGTAGCATCTTTTATCTGCATATACTATGCTTTTTTTTTCTCCAAAAACCTGCTGTTGTGTTCTATTAATGTGAAGATTGTGTATCAGGGAAGTTTAACTGTTTAGCAATGTGTGTGTGTTTTTGCGTGTGTGTGTGCGTTTGTCTGTGTGTGTGTGTGTGCGAGCGGGTGTGTATGTGAGTGTGTGTGTGTGTGGGTGTGTGTGTGTGTGTGTGTGTGTGTGTGTGTGTGTGTGTGTGTGTGTGTGTGTGTGTGTGTGTGTGTATGTGTATGTGTTTTGTTTGGGTGTATGTTATGGCATCAAGCAAATGACGTCAATGAACCGTGTCCAGTTTGATCGCCTTCATGTGGTCCAGATAGTAGTCAGACAGAGTCCTATAGTTTTTTAACCATTGTTTCTATTGCAGCATAATCATGGAACTAAAATATTTACATTATCATGTACTGTTGTCTGTGTGAGAACAAAGTAAACGCTATGGCTTTGAAGGTCATGCCCAAACCATCGGATATTCTATATTCTGAGCTTTCCAACGATATAGCAACATAAATTATAAGGCTTCTGCATTTCCCAATTCCTCTTCCATCCCTTCCTTCAATGAGAGACACGCCCAAGTAATGCATGTGTGTTCTACCTTTTACCTACACGGCCCTAATGAAACATTGACCTCGTTCAGACCGATGGATGCATTCAATGTTCATGCTATAGTATCAGTACAGCGGTGGTTGGTTGAGGACATAGCTTACTGCATACAGCACATGCTAAATTTCACACAAAGCACAGAGTCCAGTGCTGACGGGAACACGCATTCCCAGGTCATCACAGATATACTGCCAATTCTCTGTTTGGTGGTTAGAAGAAGAAAATGTTTGCTAAATGGTGTGAGGTGTGGCTTAGCATTGGTACTGTTGCTTCCACAGTAATACTAAAGAAGATGTCCGGCTATAGGCTTTAATGGTGGGTTTACGTTTTAAATTTACTTTTGAAAAAGGCCTGGGTTATTCGGATGGGTCGGATGTAGAAGCAACAGCTGTCTTACTTCCGCGAGTTCCCCCTGCCCTCCTCTCTCTCTCTTTCTCTCTACTTCTCCCTATCAGTTTCACTCTAGCTCTGATACATATGCTCAAATGAAAATATACTCCGTTGTTAGTGGTGAATGATGTCTTGTGATACTCTACGCCTTTTAATAGTGCTGTGTTTATTGTGTATGACGTATTCATAGTAGTATTTATGATGATAAGTCTGAGAAAAGAATATCCCAAACTCTTGAGAATTCTACTGTATTCTTATTATATGGAATTCGTGTGAAATAAAAAAAGAATAAAACTTGAAATTATTCTGTTGATGGTTAAATGTCTGCCTCTTCTTATAATGTGTTTTATCAATGATGTTATATATATTTCTCTTTAGACACGTCTTCAAGTCATTTCGTGCATTGAGTGCTGTGCATAATCACGGCTGCATACCGGGCTGTGCCCTACAGACGGTCGACGTGGTGGGAAATTTATATTTTCCAGTGTAAGTAATCATCACCCATGTGAATGCATGAACACGCCTACATGAAATGGTTTTCTATTCAAATTATACAACAGAATAATAGTTTGTAGGAAATGAATAAGTCGAATAGTGGGTCTACAATAAGCTTTCACAATACAATAACGGGAAGTTACGTAATCTTTTCGCAGCAGTGAGGGTGGGTGAAGTGACAACCAAAGACTGTCGTGTCATCATGACTATGATTCACCACTTCGTGACGGGCTGCGGGCGGGATAGGCAGCAGTATATATTTTATAAGTCAAAATAGTATTTAAAATATATTATACGCAGTAATGAAATAAATAAAAAAACATCCCAGTCAGATAAAATAAAAAACTATTATCAGCCTTGGAATGGAAAGAATGTGTGGGCAGAGCCGCCCCCGAAGTGCCAAGTTGTCATGGGAACTGTCGGCGCTCTACCGCCAACACGAACACGACCAAATCAAGACAAACCAAATGTGGTGGTGAAAATATCCAATTTAACCATGCAATGTTATCTCTCAAGCACCGTGGTCAACACGATCTCATGTGTTGAACACAAAATAACAACAGGTTGCAGTGAGACGATCAGGAGCGTATTACGGTATCCAGCCCCCAGTAGATGAAAAGCCTCTTGAGAAAAGTGAAAGCCAACGCCCCGCTGACGCTCCTCCGTGCAGAGCCACTGCGATCCACACTGAAACCCACTGTGCTTCTAACATAACCTCTTCGCGCTTTACAACCAGGGAGACAGATCTTCGATATAGATAACAGCTACTAGCCGTTTAGTTTGTATTTACGGGGAAATCTTACGTCGTTGTCCGCGTTTCAGTATCAACAGTTGACTCGAAGTGAAGACTTTAGACTTTAGTTGAAGAATGGCTGATACCAGCCCCGCTGCCAACTGCATGGACAAGCTCAAAAGTTACGTGAAGACCCCGAAAGGGGTTATTCTTGCAGCGGAAATAGTAAGTGTTTTTACTGGAGTATTTTGTTAAACAACGTTAAATTGGGATTGATCTCTTCTGCTCGCCAACAAGCTTTGCAATACAATACAATTGCTCTGTATGGTCTACGGTGTTTACTTGTGTAATTTGCCACTGGTTGCTGCAGCTTGAAGACTGCCACTGTGTGGCTCAGTGTGAAGTATAGCCTGCTCTCACACACAAAGGAGCCGATCTAGCATGTTTGGTCATTTTCAGACAAACAAAGGTTTCGCTTCTCATGATGAAGGATATATCGTCTCTCCTGTTTAAATGAGGACCACGTGGATTCGGGGTTGGAAGTCAGGTCGAGGGGTTGAAGGGCTTCCACCACCTGTCACGTTTTCCCATTTGGCACTCACCAAACCAAAAATCGCCTACGATTTAACTTGGCAGTTGACGCATCTGGCTTTCTGCTGTGATTCCCTTTTAGTTTAATTCGTAAACCAGCCCACAATACTCCCTTTGACCCCAATCATAAAGCTACAATCAATTGTATCATGCTTAGATAGATAAGGGTTAGCTTTAGGAATTTGTCTAGGCGCCACACAGGTTAAAATAAGTCAATACACGCACAGCACATACAGTACATAAAAGACAATGACACAGACAAAAATTTAAACCAGTAAAAATATAAAAAGATGTTGTGCTATTGCAACTTCCCATAAAGTGTTTGTGCAGTCTCTAAAGTGCAGAGTGCATTTAGCTCAGGTTTACTCCTAGTGCCGGAGCATTGAGGAGCAGCCTCATAGTGGCAGGGTACGGGCTATTGCAGAACGGTATGTTTTACCCCGGAGACTTTGCATTCTCTTTCCAGTGTCTTATTTCTTGAATTAATAATTATTAACTTTGTGTTGAGCACTGGTGTAAGTTATCCCCAGAAAATGGTCTAAGAAAGAAAACCTTCTTTCTCAAATGCACACGTCATAATGAGGGTCCTGCCTGGTAAATTGTCTTTAAGGGGTAGGCCCTTTAGGGAATTTCCATGAAAATGTGTACCGGACTACCCCAGCGCTGGGAGGGGTTGCCTAGCAGGCATCTAGGGGCCCTGCATGCTATTAAAGGGTATTTACACACTGGAAGCCATGGTGGGTTTGTCCACTATGGGCTGTATTTGGATCCTGTGATGGTAGAGCTATTAAGAGGCCTCGTCCAAGCCTCTGACTGCCCTATACATATTATGAGTTAGGCGTCATCTAGTGTGCTGTAGGTTACGTTTGTGGTTTAGCAGCAGCTACAGCAGAGATACTGTATCACATTGACCTGACTGTGAGGTCACTTTGCCTACACTACTCAAACGCAGTCTGAAGCTCTTTGGAGTCGTTACAATGGCCAGCATCCTGAGACTTACAGACACACACCCACATGCATTTTCTTACACCGACCATGTTTGCCGTCAAACCTCAAAGCTTCTTGTATGCACACAAACAGAGCATGACCAGTCTTGATCAGGTTTTAACGCTCCGTGAGAAGGGCAAACAGCTACGAGTTGGGACTTACACACACACACCCAAATTAGCGGAAACCTCCCTTTTGTGACATGCAGCGGTGGTAATCTAGTTATTACTGATGGTTAGATGACATGATTCTCTATTTCATTGAAAGAACAGCAAGTCGCAACTGACTACAGCTGTTGTCAGTGAAATGATGATCTGTGATCACTGTTTGAATGGAACACGCGTAACTGAAACGGGAACCAGTGTTCTGTCAAGCCAAACACGACTTATTCAAGGGTGCAAACTGTTAGGATGACTAAGATAAATCTTATCAGTGACCCAACACACAAGACTCGATGTCACTTCCTTGGTTTTTCGTATTGTGCTATGGGGGCCTGCCCTTTTGGTTGTCGTGTTGCTCTATGACTATAATTAGCCACACCTTTCTAAGATTTTACCCATATCTGGTTCTAAAGAGCATTTTGTTCATTCTACTCTTGTGCTTAATGCGTCCTAGTGCTATGTTTTGGCCCCTCTCCCTCCCTTTTGTGTAAATAGATCAGGGCCCACTGTCTCTCCGTAGCACCAAGGTGTCACCATCTGGGGTGGGAGAAGGACTCCAGAGTGGTGGGCGGTTTGACTCTTGTGGAGCCTTCGCTGCCTTCAGAGCAAGGGCCCAAGATACAGCCTCTCTTTGTGTCCGGGGGCCCTCGGACATCTTACCGCTTCACAGAGGCGCTCTGTGCCAGCCTCCTGAACACTACTACTGTGTGTGTTTGTGTGTGTGTGAGTGATGGGAGAGAGAGAGAGAGTGATAGAGAGAGAGCAGTGACAGATGGAGAAGGCTGTTGTTGGGGGTCATTACCTCATGCATGCTCGATATAGCAGTCTCTAGCTAGTCTGCAGACTGTGAAACATAACTTACTCCCCTC
This sequence comes from Gadus macrocephalus, assembly GCF_031168955.1. Taxonomy (NCBI): domain Eukaryota; kingdom Metazoa; phylum Chordata; class Actinopteri; order Gadiformes; family Gadidae; genus Gadus; species Gadus macrocephalus. Next base: position 10,018,678 of record NC_082382.1, on the reverse strand, counting down.
CCACCTCCTGGTTGTTTGTGTGAAATAAGGTGACGGTGCCGAGGGCCGCTAAGTGCTGAGAGATGATTAACATCCTAGGAATCCAGTTGAATCCCGCCGCCCACATTCAGCAGCATCAGGAGCAGACCTATAAGGAGCTGTGGAGTGAGAAGTGAAACCCCAGACACAGCATTTCTACCCTGGAGAGGTTGTAAAGAAGCGCACAACGTATATGTTTTAAACAGATGGCGGAAATGACTTTGACGTTCTAACGATGTTGACATTAATACAGGGGGAGGATAACATAAATGAGAGCCTCATGAATCAAAAGGCCCACAGTTCCCTATAAGCGGTCCTTATTTGAGTATTATTAGGCTGTGTTGTGCCATGTGTCTGTATACATGCAACCTGCCCACACCGCTTGACCGCAGCAACAATAGTGCAATTGAGAGGGGGTCTGCTGGGGGTCTTGAACCGTGTGGGCCGAGTAACGTAAAGACTTCTACGAAAACCGGCAGAAGCTCAGCGGGCCGGGCCGGCGGCGACGCCTTCCTGCTTTCCCCTTTGCATGGAAAAATGTGTTCATAATGTGGGGGGAAACACACGCAAACACACACGCACACACGCAAGCGAGCTGTAAGTCTTGGATGGAACCAACATGTGTTGGGTGGATTGGTTTGGTTTTTATAGAAAGGGGTGAAACACATACAGTCACTGATTTATTTGAGGCACCTACACTTTTGACAGTGTTTAGTTTGGCTGCTTTCTACCCTGTTGCACATAGTTCCTCTACCGAGACGGATTTGCTGATTAGGCTTTGCAAGTTTTCCTGTGGTGAAAGTAAAGGTCTTGCTCTTGTTCCACGAGGGAGAGGACTAGTTGTATGTGTGCACATCCTGGTCCAGAGAACCATGTCTAATGTAGAGGGACTTCATTAAGACATTGTTTTCCAACCTGCTCCACTTTGCTCGTACTGATGATTCTTTGCAATTGCACGGGGGCCAGGTTACGTTTGTTGATTCTATTGCTGATTCTAAGTAGTAAACTTTCAAGTACCGACCTATTCTTATATTTACCACAGGATACATGCCATTCCCTGGTGTAACTTCTACTTTTAACTCCTGGCTGCTTAATAGTATTATATTACAACGATAATGTTAATAAATAACATACTTAATATTGCACTAGGCAAATCGATTTAGCCAAAAAACTTATTTTTATCTTCCCCTCCCCAGCTCGTCAGCCTCATCATCCTCATCTGCTATGCGGCCTCTTTGTACGGGGGCTACACCGCCGTGGCCATCTGTGCGATGATCTTCGCTATGATCTACTTCGGGATCTTCATGATGGAGATGGACAAGCAGATCCTATTGATCAACTGGTTGTGGAGTGTGAGATTTTCAGTTGCACACGCACACCTACATGGACACACACATAAGTATAAGCGCACACAGACGCACACACGCACACACAGACACACACTAATATTAGCACATGCACACACACTTACATGAACACACACACAAGCATTAGCAAACGCACACACGCACGCACGCACGCACACGCACACACACACACACACACACACACACACAGTGCATACACATACACGTGCACACACGCCTACATGAAAGTACACGCTCACTTATGCTATAAGATGATGCTAACTCAGCCATGTATAGACTCGCAAACATAAGGAAGCAAAGTCACACCCAACACATACCTCTGGTATGATCCTATAAATATAAAACATTGTGTGTTGTAAATCTCCATAAAATTCCCCAGGAATTCTTTGTTATCATTGAATGATTGTCGTCAGCAGATTAGTGCAAGCTTAAGCTCACATGAAGATACTCACACACTCCAGACAAACTTTTTATAAGGTTTTATTGTGTGTGGGTGTGTTCCTATCTATATTCCTATCTATATATATGTGTGGGCGTCGGGTGTGTATTTACACATGGTGTTGCTCCTGTGCTGGCCCTAGGATCTAATCCGTGCTGGGATCGGTGCAGCTCTCTACATCATAACCTCCCTGATCGCGGTCATCAGAGGGACAGGCGACGGTGCCCGCATCGCTGGCGGGGTACGGCGCACTTCCTTTGCATTGACATGAAGGCAAACTCGTGCTCGTTTCGTAACTGCATCCACTGCTGACTTTGCATTGAACCACGTTGACACATCCGCTACAGCAAACAGGACAAAGAAACGCTGGACATTGGGTGATAGTGAAATTTCTATCTCACTTCCTCATTATTTACTTGTATGAATTTTTTAATGACTTGAGAAACATAAATATCATGTGTCTCATGCTGTTTTTTTACCATCAGAACTAGACGCAGAGCCAGTCACACAAAGTTGGGCCCACACTTGCGTGGGCAGAATTCAACGAGGCTGTTCTACAACAACATCTCTGTTTACCTTACCATTTTTATATTGTTGTCACCTCTTCTATTGTAGGTCTTCGGTCTGCTTGCAGGTATCCTGTTTGCCTACGATGCCTACACCATCTACCTGCAAATCAAGAGCGGCAGCCAGCACGCAGCAGCTGGTACTGGTAGGAACCAACGTTGCTCCTTCACTTTTGTTATGATGTTAATGAAGTCCTTAAAATTGTGCAAATGAATGCCCTGTATAAACCATGATTCTATGTAACTATGTTTTAAAAGGTAGTATGGCTCACTTAAAAAGTTTGAATATTGTTATATATTATGTCAAACAAAGCAAGATATGCCTATTTTATTATTACATTGCATCTGCCCCATCGTGGCTGTAAGGTTGCTTTGAGCAGATGATAACCCTACTTTCTCTCTGGCTCCTGGTTGTCAATCTTCCTGGCTCACAGACGACACTGTTTAGTAGTCCAAGGCACCACAACCAAAAGTCAAACACACAGCAGCAAGAGATTAAGAAAAACACATGAGGAAGATGATGATGAAGGAGCCCGGAGGCGAAGAAGAGAGCAGAACATGGCTGACGGCGGACATCGGAGGGAGCAGACAACCTCATGTTCCGACTCCGAGGAAGAGGACATTTTTTTTAAAGGTGCAATGTGTAGGATGTAAGTGGAGTCCAGCAGTGAGAAACAAACTGAATCCCCCCCCCCCCCCCCGTGTAACCGTATAGGGCATATCTGACAAGTAAGATTTAGGATAGTTAAAAATTTAAAATGGGGCCTCTTTTGAGCCATTTGTCCATTCTGGGCTGCCGTAGAAACATGGCGGTGCAACAAGGTGGTCTCCGTGTCAGGACCCTCTCCCTATGGAGATATAAAGGGCTCATTCTAAGGTGACGAAATACAATGATTCTTATTTCCACGGGATCATACACTAATGAAATCATGCTTCATAAAAATCATACATGAATATTCTATTACATTTCTGCCAAGTCGGTTCTTAGATTCTACACACTGCCCCTTTAAAGGTCCGGACCAGGAAGGTGAACGTCTTCGCTGACCAACCAGTGACCTGCAGGTGTTCTATCTAGTGCTTGCGTAATGGTTGGGTTGCATCAGGGTTTTCCTGGTTGAACCTTAACTACGACTTCAGTGTGCCCCTGCGGGATTTAGTGTTTGGTCATGTAAAAAGGGAAAGTTGTAAATATGGCACTGTAAAGCATTTGTTTGTATCCCTAAAGCGGTTTTCTCACTCTATTTAGTTTAGTGCACATTTCTACTGTTTTTAACGGAATATAATGGTAATGTTGACTGTGGCAAAGTCTCCTTGTCCACTTAATACTCTGTATGGATTTAAGAAACAATTTAAACATGAACGGGCGTTTATGGAATTACTTGATTTGTTCTAAGTTTTGGTTTAAATATATTTTTTGGTGTTCATGTTAAGTAAAGTTTACTCGAAGATTCAGGCTTGCAACCATCAATGCCCAAACCCTTGCATGCTCTCCCTGCCATTTCAACGTTAATTGTCATGCTTTGTGAGATATAGTGCCTTAATCTGGTCCCAACTAACCACCACGAGTTACATTAGTTCTTGTCTGGTCTATGCTGTGTTTAATACTCAATAATACTGTATTTTTTTTTACAGACCAAAGATGAACTAATGTGAGGTTTAGGCCTACCTAATATGCCTGTTTGTATTGGTATTCTACTGGTTCTTATCAAAGCACAGTCTTTGTTCAGTCAAAGTTTTGTAATAAATTAATCACCAAAGACCTTTGTCTTCTTGCTTGAGGGAAGCCCATCACTCTAAATGATTTTCAATTCTTTCTACTCAGGTCTTGTGTGTGTTTTTTCATTTGTGGTCGTAACAAGTTTCCAAGGTGCAAAATTAAAGTGTATAAAAGATATTTTATAGCAGCCAAACAAAACGCCTTTTGTGGATGTGTACTCAATGACTTGAAGAAGCTGTGTTTGAGAGCTTGTGAATGGTATTTCTGGATTTGGATATTATGGTATTAAACTTTAAACTGTACAATTTTATTTTCATTTAAAGGTTGAAGTTTTTGAAAGAAGCCTAAATGTTGTTAACTAATAAGCTTCATATGTTCTGCCGTTTCACATTTCACAACATCAGTGATTTCAGAAATAAAACTCATTGTTGCCACAACGAAGTGTGAACAATGTCTTAATTGTACATCTCTTACAATGTATTGAAGAAGATGTATGCCGTTTGTGAACTTCTGCTTCTGAAAAACTTGCCCAATTTGTTACACATTTAACCAGTTTCTTTCCCAGGTTTAGAAAAGAAACAAGCCTCCAAACTGCACTGCACATTCCATTTCCCTTTTCCCTCATATACAATTTTAATGATATGTTAAATCGAAATCGAAATACTTTTTATGTCTAAATCGAATATCTAAATTGAAATGCTTAATCTGAAGCTAAATACTTGATCTAAATCTAAATCGATATTTTATATCTAAATCGAAATGCTAAATCTTATATTGATCTAAATCCTAAATTCAAACAATTGATTCTGACTCCTATCAGTTCACGCTATTTGACATCATGAATCTGCCAAAATGGCGAATTCTGGCTAGGAGTCGTGATTCCCAATTCTTTATAGGTCCATGCATGATTCTCACACTGTTTTTCCATCGGTCATAATTAATGACCGATTAGCATATATATGTTAATTAGCATATCTGTTGTATGGATTTAGGATTTAGATATTGATGATTTAGCAAGAATTAGCATTTAGGTTTAGGATTTATATTCAGACAAAAATGTAGATTTTAATTGTAGATTTCTGATTTATGATATGGATGTAGACTAATATTTAGCTTTTAGATGTAGGATTTCGATTTCGATATAAAATGTAGGTTTAGCTATAAAATGTAGATTTAGGATTTGGATTGAACATATGATGCATTATATGTTCGAGCTTCGCTTAAATGAATATGAAGCAAAGCTCGAACTCGATCTGGAACAAGTGAAGAACGTTTTTGAGCAAGAAAATAAGGTTTATAACTTCAGCATTGCAATAAGATAAGCGAAAACGTATGATTCCAATATATGTCCACTAGGTGGAGCCAGTTCACCATTTACTTGTGTTCTTTGTTACCTTCCACAACAAAAGTACAGAGGCGAATACGAAATCCTAAGCATGTTTACATTTCTGAATCGTCAAAGTACAGGTTATTAAATCAAATGGAGGCAGGTGACAATCATCCTCACGATTGCGTATATATTCATGTTGGATAGGGTTATTATCAGATCTTATCTTTAAATCTGCGAATGAGGTTGGCTATGCAAGGACATTCATTTGATTCATGAATAATAAACACATTGAATTAATACGACATAAAAACATCAACAAAATTAATAAATTTGACCGCATTTGGATCCATCACGTCAAAAGGCAGAATTCGAGATCCATATTCCTGACTCCTCCCACTGTCCAGACGTCCTGGAAATGGAACATTTTCAGGTAGGAGCAGATGGAGGAGGAACACCTCTTCGGAGGCGCAGTATGCCCAGGACCATGATTTACGAAACTTAGCAGCAGACAAGCCCCCGGTGTAGCGGAGGAGGGTCTCCTTTGTGTAGTCCAGGTACACAGGGCTGGTGAATCCTGCGGTGAATATGCGGGCCTAACTTTTGGATAATGATTGACTCTGCTTAAAGTTTTTCAGACGAGAAATAAACAGCATGGGACGAGTCGGAGAAGGCGTGTAGTTGACTGTATAGGGGTTATTGAGTTAAATCCCTCGCTACAGGGTATAGCCCACCTTTTACTTTTCCATGTGACCCGATATCATGTTCTCTCGCGGATCGAAAAAGCGACGATCAAACCGCTCGGTAAGTGTGTTTTCTTTATTTTCCTCAACTATGCTACATGTAAACGTGTGTTTTATTAGTTTTACGGATCAAACATCAATTAAAGATGTGTACAATGAATTCCACCTTCATATTTCTATATTGTCCAACTCACTTTAATGAAGTGTGTTGGTCAACTTGGTCCATAACACACAACCCCCTCCAGGCGCCATCACCTTTACCTGGCTACTATTTCTACCATTTCTCAACGATTTCCATCGATCTTCATAAATGTGTGTTAATAATAAAGTAACCGTGTTGCCATATTTAAATACAGAAACGTTACAGACTTGTATATTCTTTGTTTTATAAATCATTGAAAGCGCCCAGTTTAGAAACACTGACGTCATAGGAATTCACCTGGACAGGAGTTTGGAGAGAAGAGGTTTCTGCCATTTGGAAACCACGTTACTTGTAAAGGCCTACCGTTTCCACCTAAAAACACATATTCACTGGGTTGCAGTGTAATCTTTAGTGAGAACTAAATCTATTTATACAAAACGACTTCTAACTTCATACAACTATTCAGTAGAATGCCTTGAAGCTTACAGTATAATGTGCTAATCCTCTCATATTATCCCTGCGTCCGGTTTCCACTTTTATATGGAACATGTCGAACCTCATGTTGATATATGTACCTAGTACCCTACCTGGAAAGTCATAGGTCTGTAACACTTGACTTCAAGGAAGTTAAGTAAGTTAGACTGGCAAATTTGTCAGGGTTCTCATGTAATACATTTGGATGAGTGGTAATATTTAGGACTTAAGAGTTCATAATATTTGTGTCCGAAGTAAATCCTCAGTGGTTTCATTCAAAAACGTTCCAGTAGGAACAACGTCCTAGCAAAGGCTACATGCTGAAAAACATTGGTGTGTCATGAGTTATCCTAAGAAGCGGGAGGCCGGTGTCTCAATAAACACAACAGAAAGAATCCTTGTACCCTTGTGTCAGAGTGAAAACGGCGGAGAGTGTTTCCAGAGCACAGCTCTGTTTGGTCCTGTCCGGCGAGGGGGGGTGTATCTAGCCAACATGCTGGGGCAGCACAGGCCCTGTGACCCACGACCTCTGTGTTAATGGTTAACCCTTCAAGCGCTGCCGAGACAGCAACTTCACATAGTGGTTAACTGTGGGTTTAAAGCCTTCTTTGTGACGTCATTCGGTTTGAACAGATCCACAGTGACCACCAGTCACCCACTCTTTGTACTTGTTGAGGGAGTTGATCTCGTGAAACGTGGATGGAGATATTTTTCTCTGATGAAGAACCACGTCTGTTTGGATGTTTTGATTTGAATTTACTCAACAGAGCACAGACAGTGATCTGATGCCTCCATCCATACCTGTTGATTGTCATGTTTACAGCGAGCAGCAGTTGGTGTCAACAAAGTCTCTTAGCTATGCCTCTGCCTAAATTTGGTCGCCACTCGCCATGGTAACCAATGCATACATGCGTGCAATAGATGTATTTAAAATATGCTATGCGATCGAATACAACTGACAGAGATGGCTCGGGCCCCTTTCAGTAGTGTTTGTGTAGTGATGAGACTAAGGTTACAGCTAGTGATACATAATGGCAATTAGCAGTGGGGCCATTGTAACTTTCACCATCCCAACATAGTTTCTTAAATTTGCTTGTTTTGTCTGCCAAGAAAAGAGTTCAACTTTAAACAGCTTACTAAAGACTGAAACCTTTAATAGTTTATTTCCATTATAAGAATCAATGAGGTGTGTGTGTGTGTGTGTGTGTGTGTGTGTGTGTGTGTGTGTGTGTGTGTGTGTGTGTGTGTGTGTGTGTGTGTGTGTGTGTGTGTGTGTGTGTGTGTGTGTGTGTGTGTGTGTGTGTGTGTGTGTGTGTGTTTAATTTAAACAGTACAGGATAGTGTAAACAAACACTAATATTTCCAAGTTGTGCAGATGCATGCTGTAAGCCAAAGTGAACAAATAGCCTGATGTTTTAGTTTTCAGTCAGTGGTTCTGAGACTTCATAGAAACTGGGATAATTTGTGTGTTTACAAATGAAAATGACATGTTATTGCCATGTGTGTGTGGCCAAGATCTGGAGATGCCTAACCCTGAAACCTGCATGTAAGAAATCCGTTAAACATGGCTGTGGCATGGATGTTTTCAAGCCAGTGTGAACCTCTTGACTTTTACTTTCTTGGTGCATTGTTTAGCGCTTCTCTTCCTACCACCCCTCCCATCACGTCCTTGTGTTGAGAACACAATAGACCCATGACCAGTGTTGGACTCCACACACGACACTTTACCTCTTATGCTGAAAGGAAATGTGCTTGAAGAAGACCATGCAGGTCAGCATGCATTGCAGCATGCATGTGTGCATACATTAACAAGAAGAATACAAGATAAAGTAGTGCACGGTGACTGGAGGTATCCAGCGGTGGAAAGTCTGCAAGAGAACCATGCTGGGGTTAACAGAATCAATAAATGTCCATTCGACTAAAACAGGCTTTCAGGGGGGCCCAAAACGTTAGATACCTGGAGATTGTTAATGTTTTCTGTGTATCTCTTATCGGATGATCTTATTGGCCACTGTACTGAGATGAAGGAACATCTCTGCTCCGTAATCACAATGCTGTGTTACAACCAGCCTGACTGGTTTTGTTCACCTCAGGATCTGTTTACAGATAGGGCTGTCTCCTTCCCTGTAGCCCTTTGTCTCTCCAGCAGTCTTCCCTCAGCTGAGCAGGGTTCGGCTCTTTCTTTAGGAAGCAGATGCAAACCTGATGTTTCCAAAACAACACATTTGAACTGTCCACCGAACTATAAAATTATCTCTCTCACGTGTACTTGGACAACAACGTATCATATTTTGTACTTGATTTTAGATGTATGTAAACGGTTTTCCCATTCAAGTGCATAGCATCCTTTACTGAATATCTATTTTTGAAGAGATATACTTTAAATGAATGATTAAGGATGAGCTGGAGTGATGTTGAAACGTAGCATGGACCGCTAGAAGAACGTCAAAGTCTCGAAAGACACACTTTTCAAGTGTTACAAAGTATTCTTAACCGCAACGGTTTGCACTATTAAATACATAGTAAAACGTCTTATTGGTGATACGTTTTGGTGAGTGGGTGGTCCATGATTCCAGAACAACAACCTCCACGCTTCCTTCATCTTTCTTTCATTATCCATTCAGAAAAGGTTTATTAAAACACTGAGTCAAATACTATTTCTCACAGGCCGAGTGCATCATGACATCATCCTTAATTGGAGCAGGCTGTCTCCTAATCCGATGGGAGGCCGCATGGATTGTGTTATTTATTCGTTCTATTGGGTCTTGAGTTTACTTTTGAGATTTAGTTTACAGTGTATACTTTATGCTTTGGAAAAAGTGTAGTTCCCCTACTTAAAGCAGTATCTGTTTACTGATTGTTCCTAGGCAACATTACAATGAGCATGACAATGTCCTACCTTACAGTCTACTTTAGGACTAATATTCTATTACTTCAAAGGAACATTTTCAAGTATACCACGATTGCGTAGTTTGACGCCACAAAAAGTGCATGAACATTGCCAATATTGATAAGCTGAGCAAACTCAAAGTTGATGTTGATAACAGTAATGCTTCAAAGTTAAAGGACTGCACTGCATCTATTGTAATCTCTAATAAAAACGCACATTCAAAATCCCTGTGGGAAAACAGGCTATACTATACTTTTTGCTGATGCTTCAGACCGATGCAATGACGTTTTATGAGCTGCGTGTGGTTGAAAACAACATTCAAACATGGCTCAACAGGTAGTCTCTCAGGTGTGTGTGTGTGTGTGTGTGTGTGTGTGTGTGTGTGTGTGTGTGTGTGTCTTTCTGTACTTGAAAGCTAAAATGATGTACGTTTCTTTGAACCTGTGTTTGACACCTGCATGGATACTGTAACGTCTGGGTTAGACAACAGACCCAAGGCTTCCCAGCCCTGATCAGTTGAACAGTGCATGCTGGTCTGTGTTCTAGTGCAGGGAAACATCAGAACACTGACACTGTTGACTTCTCCCTGTCGGCTCCTACACATCCTGGGGCGATAGAAAGTCCCAATGAAAAATTGGGAAAAAGACTCAACACGAGGGAGGATCACATCACACACAGCAAAAATGTGATTAGTAAACAAAAAAACTGTGTTCAGAAATCAACCATGAGACCTCCAGCGTGGGGCTAACGGGCAGAGAGGACCGAGAGGGGGAGAGGCAAGTGGCCGGCGCAGAGGAAGGGAAAGTAGAGACAGGAGACGGCGAGGGAGGGAAAGGGTGCAGTGCTCTTCCTGTCGCCGCTTCCTTCCTTTCATCTCTAACACACACACACACACACACACACACACACACACACACACACACACACACACACACACACACACACACACACACACACTGGGATAGAGGTAGCAGGCTGCCGATACATGAGGTAGTTGTTTTAGCACTAAACTGTTTTCTCGGCTGGAGTCGGATGCACGGCTCAGCGTTTCTCAGGCTGAAGAATTTCTGGAGGTTGTTCATCTTCATTTATGTCATTATACACACACACACACACATACATGGCAAAGCCCTCAAATAATATACCCCATGTGTTTTGATCAGCTAGAGGTTGCAATGGTATTCCTCCCCCAGTGTTTATGAACGCCATTGAATCCTCCATTTTAAGGGTTGATTACTCAATCACAATCAATTAACAAGTTGATTGATCTTCACCGATCATGCCTCTCCCAGCAGCCCACACAGGCCAACACCTCGTGTACCGGGCGCATTGCATTCCTGACAAACTATGTATGGGCATAAAGTACCGGCTATGTAACATAAAAGGGCTGCGGCAGACCGTGGGACATGGGTCTGAGGCCAGGCTCGCACTCCTGCTACCCAGGTTCATGCTCCCCCTGTCAGCCACTCCCAGGCCTTGTATGCACACCGCCCATGGCTGCCATGGTGTCACTGAATCTGTATATCTTTTGTTGTGTGTTACTCGGCAACACTCAGCTATAAGTGTGTGTTGTTGTTTGTGTCCAGCAGCAGCAGCAGCAGCAGCAGGAGGACCCGGACAAGGGGCAGCCCTGCATGCGATGCGGCGACCAGTGTCCGGGCTTTAGTGTGCATGGCTGGAGGTACGTACCCCCCCCCCCCCCCCCCCCCCCCCCCCCCCCCCCGGCCCCTCTTATGTTACAGCATCCATGCGTGGCAAGTTGGCTTAAGGGATTTGTTTACTATGGCCATCAGTAAGCTAACACTCAGTTAGCTCATGTAGGGGACTGCAGTGAGTAAAGCTGCGGTTGTAGGAGTGTGTGTTGAACCGTGTTCATCACGTTGTACCCCAGTATCAGTTCATCAAGTCAGAAACAACATACGCTTAGACCGCTTTCATGGTGAATCTTTTCCGTTGACCTGTGTTTTAAGTTGGCGGAGGGGATGACCGCGTCACCCGTGTGCTGCGCTGGGTTTTAAACATGGCGCCCGTGGCCCTCCTCCTAGAGCCGTAACCGTGCCGTTGGCGCTCTCTGCTGAAATTAGACAAACTCTGTCTTCCGTCATAGTAGGAATGCGATGGAAAACCAACACGATCCCAGCGGGGCGCACATGATCCCCCCCCCCCCCCCCCCCCCCCACCCACTGAGCTGTGTCATCAGGGCCGTATTAATAGTAGTAGTAGTATCACTAAGCTCCTCCCCCTCACTCTGACAGCAGCCATGTCCACCTCACTTAGTTCTGCTTAAGTTTACATTAAAGTGCTAGAGGGGATCATTACCGACAACAAGCCTTCTGTGTTTTACGTTTCCCCACTTTTTTAAAAGGTTTGATACAATAGCATTTGTATATTTTTATAACTGAGTTGTGGCTCACGCTGATCTTTGCTCAACATAACCCATCACTGTCTTCACTTTGCCCACCCTATATCGAACAACACAATACCAACTTGTCAGCATCACGAGCGTATCCCACGTGGTCGGGCTGGGGGTACTCTTGAGGGCCAAATTAGGGTAGAATTTAGTGGACATCTGAGGGCAGATGAACTATAGCAATGAGAGATGGTTGACCTTGACGCTGATGCAGCTTTTGTAAGAGCATATGGATTGAGTATCTTCATTAAGCCTCTCAAGATGTTGGGGTGCTTTTCTGATTCCCCCCGCCCCCTTTCTTCATCCTCTTCTTTGGTTGATCCCCAGTTGTCTGGGGTATTGGTGGGTCTTAATCCTGTCCATCACCTTAATCAGATTACTCTGGGATAGGGTCCTAAATCCCCCTTGATAATGACACACACACACACACACACACACACACACACACACACACACACACACACACACACACACACACACACACACACACACACACACACACACACACACACCCCTCTCTTTCCCTCAGTACTCTAGCAGTTGTGCACTTCCTGATGTGAATGTACTGCGTTGTAAACTAGGGGTGTATAACACGTTGGCAAATGGCTCTTGGATAAAAGGAATGAAGCTCAAGGTTGAAGCTATTCCTCAACCCCGGCCTGCCTTCAATCTCTGAGTTGGCGCTGACTATAAACACCTTGTGATTTATTGAGTCTGAACAGGATAGGTCGGCGAGGGAACCAGAGTCGAGGTTTAGACTATTGTCAACCCAAACACAAAGGCTTAATGCAGGGCCGGGTGATTCAGGAGTCCTGAATAGAAGACAATCAGGGCATTATTTTGGTGTCAATTTACCATATGTTGTTTATCACGGGCATATGTCTACAATCGCTTATAGCTCCAGACAAACATGGCTGACGTCTGAACCTTAAAATAACTATGTTTAGAAGTGTACATTAAAATACATTTTCTGAGGGAAATTCATACCTATCATTGACTAGTTTAGGTTCAGTGTCACCGAAACAAATCTTTAGGTGGGGTGGGGGTGAAATGTCATCCCAGATGAGCAGGGGCGGATGGAGAGGGGCGGGAGGTCAAGGCCCCAGACAACACGGCCTCGGTGGAAACGGCATCTAATCTTCTTCAGAAACCCATTCGTTGGCACCGTCTTCCTAACGGAGGCAGATCAGCCAACCGGGCGGCCATTAGCTCAGCTGGTCTGCTCCATTAGAGGGGGGGGGGGGGGTTGCAATCCATCTTCATCCCCTTGCAGTTAATCCGGTGGTGGTTGGAGGTGGGGTGGGAGGGGTGCAGATGGGGGTGGAAGGATTGAGTTACGGCCGACCCTGCTGGACCCCCGAGAGCGCCTGAAGGGCCGGCGCTGGGAGGCAGGATGGCCCTGCACCCAGCTCTCTAGAAGCCTAATTGGCAGCAGTTGAGTCTCCTTAGAACCCGGGTCCATCTGTTAATCCCGAGCTGGCCCAGCTTCCCCTCATCCACGCGGCGACGGGGGGGGATAGGTGGTCAGTCTTGGGCGGGTTCATCCATGCATTTTGTCGAATGTGTTCCTTTTTTCTTTTAGCAGCACTAATCAGCGTACTTTCCTTCAGCCTTCACTGAGTAAATCCTATTTATTTTTTTCTCTGCATATTCAGAGGCAGTAAATACATCACAGTGTAACTGGTCGGTCCGCATTAATTGTCAGACTTTGTAACTTGTCAAAGGGGAATTGCTTGACGAGTCGGTAAATGAACTGCTGAGTGGCCGGATACATGAGGGCTCGGCGTAGCAGGCGGCAGACACAACGCATTAAAGGAAAAACCTCCAGTTAACGTGGCGTCGTCTCGTCTCCCTGCCCGGCGTTCCTGTGTCTGCGTGGTCTGAGGTGGGCTCATGTCAGAAGACACGCCGTCTGCGTGGTGCCGCCGCCCAGATACGTCTCCCGAGACGCTGCCCGTCTTCATTTCCCTTCCCACCACAGTGAGCCTCAGCCGAGGGATCCGGCCTGCTCCAGTCATTTGGCGTGGAGAGGGTTAACGTGGACCAGAGCCCGTGTGCTGTGAGTCACAGGCTGCGGCGGCGTGGTTAGAGGTTAGCGGCGTTGCAATATGTTTGATTCCGATTTGATATCTTCAAAGGCGTTGTGCTCGCTGCAGGCAGTCGATATAACAAGTGTTTTAGCAGTCGCTTTAGTAAACAAAGGTATCTGCCTGAGCAAAGCCTCAGTTTGATTGCCCGCTTTACAGCGAGTTAGCCAGGCATCGGTGTGGTGGCACTGCCTTAGAACCCCACTCTGATACGCCCCCTGCATCAGAACAGGATCCGTAGAGAGGCTTGCCCGTATATGTGGGGATGTTCAAAGATTCAAAGGTTTTTATTCGCCATTTGTGCATAAACCAGACAGTTCAAACACATTGGAATTCTTGTGCAGGGCTTCCCAAGTCAAGTACAGTATTAATACAATTAAGAGAGAGATCGAGAGAGAGAGAGAGAGAGAGAGAGAGAGAGAGAGGGCGCAGCACAATAAATAGTAATAATAAAAAAGTATAAAGAGTTTTTAAAAATTAAGATAAGGATAAATTGCATGTTGTGCATTGCATTGCAGAGAGCACCACAATTTAAAATTAAAAAATATATATACATATTAAATTAAATTGAATTCAGCAGTGCAACCATACTGTATAACCACATGTAGCAGCGTTATTGCAGGTAGGAAGTGGGGGTAGGGTGGTGAGTATATATATATTCAAATAAATAAATAAAATAAATAAGTAAAATACAATATTGCACATTGTATTTTTCAGATGTTCTCTGTTAATGCCATCAGTCGCACTGTTGCAGGGAAGAAGCTATTGAAGAATCTTGTTGTGTGTGTGATGACACTGTCCGCTCTACTGTGTCTGAGTCTGTATTTGCAATGTTTGTTAATGAGTAGAGGGTGAGCTGGGTGGAGGGAGTCTCTAATGATTCTCACTGCCCTTTTCCGACAGCGCTGACTGTAAATAAAGTCCATGGAGGGAAGTATGGTCCCAGTAATCCTTTCAGCAGTCTTTATGACCCTTTGGAGTGCCCTCCTCTCTGCCTGTGTGGTATTCCCGTACCAGACAGTGATACCTGAAGTGAGAATGCTCTCTACAAGTCCACTGTAGGCCAGGGTGAGAGGACGCTGAAAAGCAAGAAAAACATAAAAGAGGCAACTTGACTATGGGGAGCTCCGCGACGTCGCACTCAGGGGAGCGCCATCACCGTGGCAACCGAAATGTTGGGGGTGCCGTTAGGGGAATCCAGGGGGTGGAAGGGGTCATAAAGATGAGGCCATGGGAAGGAGCCTTCCTTTGCCTTTTGAACATCCTGCTGCTAAGGACAGGAACAGGAAGCGCTCTGTGGCTCCCTATGACTGGGATGTAGAGGCAATGATGGGCACTGGAGAGATAATGTTCATAGGACGGCTTCACCCAGGATAGCGGAACGTGTGTGTGGGCGTGTGTGTGTGCGTGTCATTTAGAGGCAGGAATACTGTTTTTTTATTTTCTATGCTTCATTAAGGTAGGTGTTTAGTTTCATTATTAACAGAAGACGGCAGAACAGAGTCTGTCTATATTTATAACTATAACTATAAATCCAATCCTTACTTGGTGAACTTATACTTTGGAAAAGCTTTTGTTGTCCTTGGTTCTGATTTGTACTATGCTATAGTACAGAAAGTCCACAGACCCATTTCCTCAGGTTCCAAAGATTGGTGCAGAGGGCTTTTGTTTTCTCGTGCTGTATTTGCAAAGACTTATTCTAATATTTTGTAAGGGTCATCTAACCTACCATGTGCAATATATGCGTGTCCCATATAATTACAATTACAATGTAACCCCATATCAAACCCTTCACACACAGTCAATACAAACGCAGAGGGAGCCATTGTTGTAGTCCACACGTCCCTGGTCCGCGCAGCGTTCAGTTACAGCATGCTGAGCCCTGCCACACTGGGGATGACGTCAGCCCCATCTCATGTGACGGGATCGCTCCAGGGATCCTGGAAGTGTGGGAGGAGACGTATGGCTCTATTGTAAAGGTCGGGGTCTTACGCTGTCCGCCTTCACCATCTGGACATTAATGCCATGTCCGCGCACACAATCGCACACTGTACATTCACACACATACTGTACACACACAAACACACACACACTGTACAATCACACCCAGATGGTTGGCAGTTGCCAGCTTGGCTTAAACGGAGCCAATCCATGAGGCTTTCCTTTGTTTCTATCGGTACCACCTGCCTGATGGCGATGGCCATCTATGGTTCCCGGATGGGAGAAGGACTACAACTGCCATAGTCGGGTTATCTGCTGTTGCTGGGCTCAACAGATGACATGATCTTCCTCCTGTTGCTGGTCTTGTAATCAACGCTCTGACGTTCCCCTTTTATCGGAGACTAACGGCGACTAAACGAAAGCCGCCGCCAGCCAGCGGGAGACCAGACAGTGACACGCATCCCAAGAGTGCACTTACTTATTCATTTATTTTTTTTGTCAAAGTTATGACCATAATAACAGGGGAGCGCATGGATGGAGGAATCTGAGCCAGAGGGTTGAACGAGGAGCTCAATCAAGTGGATGTGCACGAGCGTCTGTGTACACGTGCACGCCCACGTCGAGTCAAGCAGCTTTGTGAGCGATGACCTCGTGCCACCAGCTGGCAGACATTGCAATTATGCAATTGGATGAGAGAGGGGGGGGGGGGGGGGGGGGATGGACTCACAGACACCACATGTGGCCACGCTGCGTTGTCAACAGGCACACGCACACACGACTGAGCCATCTTTTCTATGCCCATTCTTTGTCTGTCCCTCTGCATGTAGATGCAGGCCGACCACAGATTAAAGTCGTCTTTCTCCGGGCCGCAGCGGAGATTAAAGTCCCCCATCTCCTTTTTATTTATTTAAATATTTTATCTCTTGCTTCACAACCATGAGATTAACATTCAGGCTTACAACTGTGACCTCATTTCCTGCCTTCTTGATGGCTCACAGCGGTGGGGGGGAACGCGGCCGTCCTAATACTGATCCGGGGAGATGTGTGTAACTCATTGTTTGGTAGGTGATCCCAGGACGGATCCTGTGACGTCCTTTTCTCTGTGAAACGCTGCGCTGGGACTCGGGTGTCAGGTTTGGCTGTTGTGGACCGAGGATTGTGTAGGAGTGTTGGTTTGAGTTTGCTTGTGTTGTATTGTTTGTCCTGGAAGGGCGCCACCTGGCTGCGGCTGTAGTCATTGGGACTCTCCTCGACTTGGTCTCAAGAATGCGTTTGTGGCCGGGGTCTGACAGTCAAAAAGAGTTCATAAATCATGCTGTGTCTCACAGCTCCAGACTTGCGTGTGGATGAGCAGCAAAGCCACGCCCGGGTTTCGGAGAGACGCTCTGACTGAACTGTGGGAGGGTTTAAGGTGGGGGTGATAAACCAGAAGGATTGGCACTCGGTTACTCTTTTTTGAACGGGAGAAACCTCAGTGTCAGAATGTTGCGTGCACCTGAGTTATGTTTGATCGCAGGAAGAATGAAGGAACATTACACATGTCCTAGTCAAACATGAGTCAGATATGCTGATCTCTGCGATGCCAGGAGAGGATTGTAGGAGAACATGTTATTAGTCCCACCACGGGTATTAAATCAGGTGTAGCAGAGCATCATCGTCCTCCTCATCATCATCATCGTCGTCGTCATCATCATCATCGTCGTGACCTATGCCCCTCTTCCTCTGTGCCTGCAGGAAGATCTGCGTGCACTGCAAGTGTGTGAGGGAGGAGCATGCGGTGCGCGCCGTCCCGGGACAGCTGGAGAAGATGATGACCAAGCTGGTGTCGGACTTCCAGAGGCACTCCATCTCCGACGACGACTCGGGATGCGCCTCCGAGGAGTACGCCTGGGTCCCGCCGGGGCTCAAGCCTGAACAGGTGACTGTCCACAGACAGACAGGCAGACAGACAGACAGACAGACAGACAGACAGACAGACAGACAGACAGACAGACAGACAGACAGACAGACAGACAGACAGACAGGCAGGCTGGCTGGCTGGCTGGCTGGCTGGCTGGCTGGCTGGCTTACTAAATATCGTACTGGCTGGCTGGCTGGCTGGCTGGATGACTGGCCGACTGACTGACTTGCTGGCTGAATGACTGGCCGACTGACTGACTTGCTGGCTGACTGACTTGCTGGCTGAATGACTGGCCGACTGACTGACTTGCTGGCTGAATGACTGGCCGACTGACTGACTTGCTGGCTGACTGACTGACTGACTGACTGACTGACTGACTGACTGACTGACTGACTGACTGACTGACTGACTGACTCAAATTAGCAAAGAATTCATATCATACTTGAAGAAACATTTGCATAAAGATCTATTCAGGTGCCGGTCATAAAAAGGTTGCAGATCGCTTTGCATTTTAAACTCCTGCTCCCAGTCCAACACACTTTAACGTGTGTCAAAACTGTATTATTAAAGCACATTTTAATTACTGGTGACACGGCTAAATGTAAAATATTTAAAGAATGTTCCCCTGCGTCACCCTTTTGTTCTTTATTCGTTCTAGCAATTAAATCCATCTCTAAGTCGTAGATGTATGTCAGCTTTACAGTCCTTTCTCTCCCCCTGCAGGTGAACCGGTACTTCAGCTTTCTCTCCGTGGTGGATGTATGTTAGCCTAACCCCGTCCTCTCTCTCCCCGTGCAGGTGTACCAGTACTTCAGCTGTCTCCCTGAGGACCGGGTGCCTTACGTCAACAGCCCCGGAGAGCGATACCGCATCAAGCAGCTGCTTCACCAGCTGCCCGCGCATGACAGTGAGGTACAGAACACACTGAGGACCAGGCTGGAGTTTGGTTGTTTCTCTACGTTTTAGAATGAGGCTTTAGCTTGACGCTATCCGGGCTATAAACAATTATCCTAGCCAGGTGGCTCACCCTTATAGTGGCCAACTATGTACGAAAGCCTTGTATTTGCTTGTCTATGATTCTTTTCCATGTAGTCCCCCATTTGTTATTTCCTTCTTCCCTGTCGCCCTACACCTCACCTCACAAAATATAAACTTCTTAGTGTTGAATTCCGAATAAATAACACGGGTTTGAGTGGCACTAGCGGATCTGGTGTCTGGTACTAATGGGGGAGTGTGTCGTTGAGGACTGACTGGGGACCCCTGTGTTCTACAGCCCCAGTACTGCAACTCCCTGGACGATGAGGAGAAGAAGGAGCTGCGTCTGTTCAGCCAGCAGAGGAAGAGGCAGAACCTGGGCCGCGGCATGGTGCGCCTCTTCCCCCTCACCATGACCGGGGGCGTCTGCCAGCAGGTGCGCTCGCCGGGGCCGCGTTGTTTAAGATTGGTGACGCACCGATTGATCAGCCACCGGTCTTTATCGGCCACTATCGTTGGTCTCGGTTATAGGAGGCAATAACTCATCTCACCAGGCTTCATTCTCCCTGTGCTTTTTTGCATGCGCAAAACTCTCTAAATAAATCCCAATACATCATAAATGTAACCATAGGCCATGACCGCCGTGACTGACTACTTAAAATCATAACACGAGGCTTGCAGCCTGTAAATTGATGGCCTATGCGCAACACAGTTGTATATCTGGATAGTTGGCTTGCGCAACTATCCAGATATACAGACAAAGTCAATGTGTTTGACTATTTATTCGATATAAACATGCGACACCATAATGACCAATGAACTAATTCATTATTTCTAATGGAAAGCTTTGCAACACCCACTTCTTCCTTGTAGCCATCCTGTTCTCTGGCTTGATTACTGCTATGTGCAGAGCACATAGCAGTATCGGATGTGTATTATCAAACAATCTTATGGTATCGGATGTGTATTATCAAACAATCTTATGGTGTTATCCCTTATAGCTCCTTTCCTTAGGGCGCGAGAGAGAGTGTATTGGCCTAACTCATTCCAGTGAAGAGTATTCTCACTGATTCCTTCACCTTTGTGAGGGATGTTCCATTTAATTAATGTTCCTTTGCTTCTAAACCAATAGAAACGGTCAGAAGAGCATGTGATTCCTGCTTTCCCTACTTCAAATTAAGATCTGCAGTTTTCTGTGTGCACATTATGTATTTTCTTAAATAAACAGTACTAACACTTGTATAATGCTAACTAAGTAAGCCATAATATAATCAACACATAATCATTTTTATAAGAAACATCCTAATATATATTTCTCTAAGGTTTAAAACAAAAAGCTGTGATCTGCATCGGAACGGCAGATCACACATTAAAAAAAAGATTGGCGATGGGGATCGGCCTACAGACACCTGATGGGTGCATCCCTCTTAGAGGTTTGAACACTGAAGCACCAGCAGGGCAAGCACCATGCCACGGGGTTGTTCTTAAATGGCAGAATAAGAAAGAAGAATGTATTTTTTTTTATGACCCCGGAAGTTAAATCGCTGTGCTATCCCCAGAAGGTGGGGGAAGCTGTTTGCCCGAGAGACCAAAAAAAACGTTTGGGGGTGAACGGCGTGTTTGCATGAACGGAACAGGAGCCTGCCCACGGCTTCCTACCACCCCCCTCCACCCTCCCTAAGCACCCCTCCCTCTCCCCTCCACCCCCAGTGCGAGCGGCAGATCAGCGGCGGGGACATTGCGGTGTTTGCGGGCCGGGCGGGGCAGGGCAGCTGCTGGCACCCCGAGTGCTTCCAGTGCGCCTCCTGCAGCGAGCTGCTGGTGGACCTCATCTACTTCCACCAGGAGGGGGAGATCTACTGCGGACGGCACCACGCCGAGAGGCTCAAGCCCCGCTGTCAGGCCTGCGACGAGGTAGCGCTCATCGGGGCAGAGCCCCTCAGGGATATAATCAGAACAGGTCGAGTTCTGACCAAGACGCGACGCGCGGCACCCTCAATGAAATGATCCTTTCTTTCTCCTTCTCCATCCGTCTCTCTCACTCTCCGTGTCCCTCTGCCTCTCGCTCGCTCTCCCAGATCATCCTGGCTGACGAGTGCACGGAGGCGGAGGGCCGGCACTGGCACATGCAGCACTTCTGCTGCTTTGAGTGCGAGGCGTCGCTGGGCGGCCTGCGCTACATCATGAGGGAGAGCCGGCCGTACTGCTGCTCCTGCTACGAGGGCCTCTACGCAGAGTACTGCGACACCTGCGGGGATCAGATCGGTACGCACGCACGCACGCACGCACGCACGCACGCACGCACGCACGCACGCGCACACGCGCACGCACACGCGCACGCACACGCGCACGCACAGCGCGTTGGTTCCTTCCCAGACTGTTTCTTCCCACACATGTAGCCGTGTGTTTCCGAAAGAAAGTGTTGATAGAATTGTCTTGTCCTATCTTTGTTGTAAACGGGGATAGGGGTAACCTAGCGATTGAGTGCTTGGCACTTGTTTCTATGAACATCCTTTCTGTACCGACGGCGATATATTATTTCTCCTTCTTTTGACAAATATACTTATTGTAAGTCGCTTTGGTTAAAAGCTTTGGTGATAATGCTAATGCCCTAAATGTAAATGTGGCCCTGTCGCGACGCACTGTTTCTAAACACACATCTGACTGATGATGTGTAACTCGGATCCATGTTCTAACCAAACGTCCCCAGGTATCGACCAGGGCCAGATGACGTACGAGGGCCAGCACTGGCACGCGGTGGAGTCCTGTTTCTGCTGCGCCCGCTGCCGCCTGGCGCTGCTCGGGCGTCCCTTCCTCCCGCGTGGGGGGCTTATCTTCTGCTCCCGGGCCTGTTCCCTGGGAGAGGACCCCAACAACTCTGACTCCTGCGACTCGGCCGTCCAGAGCCGGTCCCCGCAGCACCAGCGCTCCGAGAGGGCCGATAAAGTCAGGCATCCTCCGCGCTGTGCTCCACAAGCACCACTAGGGGGAGCCAACCTCTACATTACCCTCGCAAAGGACAGCATTCACACGGGGGTGGAGAATAAAGGTATGCTAACATGTGGTGTGTTCAACGGTTACATATGCATGATGTGTTTATAATAGTTCACAAGAGATTAGAGTTAAATATTTAAAAAAATATATATGTTTTATTTTTTGTTCCACATGAACAGGTGTTAATTGCTCTCCTCAAAACGGCGCGCCTCTGGTGAGCGGCCAACCCCACCTACGAGGCTCGTACTCTCCCCTTCCTCACATTCACTTGGGGAACGGCTTCGGCCCGCCGTGGCCCAGAGACGCGTCCCACTACGGTTTGCCCTCTGGGGAGCGCGGGTCCAAACCGTCCCTGGGCAGCCTGGAGCCCCAGGGAGAGCTCCTGGGCCACACCGTGCACCCGCTCAGCAGCCTGCACTCCAGAGGCACGTCCACAGCCATCGACTGCAGGAGCTGGGTGGAGCGCAGCAGTCCTGCCCGACCAGGTGGGAGGAAATCCAGAAGCCTGTCGTACTCGTTGTAGCAGTAAAGACGTGTGTCGGGGAAAAATGGAATCAATGAAATGTCTTCTTCTCTCGCCTTGTCCGCAGTCTTCCCTCCCAACCAATCGCCGGTCCTCCATGTCAGCCGCGCCCCCCTCTCCGAGTCCCCCCCTCTCCCGCCTGCCATCCCAGACGACTTCCCGCCCCCCCTCCCCACCAAGGCCCGGGACTTTAAGGCCTGCGACTCCCCCGTGCTGAGTCTCCCCCCGCCGGAGGACCGCCTCGGCAGCCCCCCTCCGCTGGCCCGCAACGGGGCGGCCCGGGTCAGCTTCAGAGAGCCCATCAGCTCCAGCTATTCTGTGGATGAAGACGAGGAGGAGGACGAGGAGGAAGAGGAGAACGAGGAGGAGGAGGAGGAGGGGCGGGCGGGAGAGGGGGAGGACGGCCGTCTGGATGAGGAAGAGTTGGAGGAAGGGTTCGGGCGCAGGCTGCATCTGAAGAAGGGCATTCCTCCTCAGATGGATCTACTGGGTGCGTAACACTTTGACCTGAACCTGCAGTATGAACTTGTTTTTGCCGTCCCAATCCGTTTACTTTCAAATAACTCCAACCTATCAGCTCAGATACATTTTCTTTGCTTTCATCCTTTATGCCATTTTTTTCTAAAACGGACCAGAATGACTCGCATACAACTTTGAAATCAATGGCGTCACATGATGTTTATTTCCAAACGTTCTTCATCCTAATTATTTACGATAAAGAACATCTATGTATTGACATGTGTTTTTTATTTGCTTGTCTCCCCACAGATGGATCCGGCTACCAGCAGCGCAGCCTGCGCCGCGGTGTGAGCCGCAACCGCGTCACCTCCGACTCCAGCCTCCACCTGGGCACCGAGAGGCGGTTCCGCCGCACGCCGTCGGACCGGCCGCGGCTCGACGCCCTGGACTGGAGAGGAGGGGGGGGAGGAGGAGGAGGAGGAGGAAGAGGAGGAGGAGACGGGGAGAGGAAGGGCGGCCCCTCCCTGTCCCTCCAGCAGGGCCACCAGAAACACGAGGAGGGCTGCTCCACCTGCTCCTCCTCCTCAGACTCTGAGGAGGAGGGCTTCTTCCTGGGCCAGCCCATCCCGCTGCCCCCCCAGCTCCGGAGGCAGCAGCAGCAGCAGGCCGCGGGCGGACAGGAGGAAGACGCCAAGGGGGAGCGGGAGGAGGGGGGGAGGGACCGGGGTCTCCGGGGCAGCATGAGGCGGGGAAGGCAGGCCGAGAGCTTGGGGGCCAAGGACAAAGACAAAAACTGTGCCATCTCCTAGCCCAGAGAGCCCGCCCGCACCTCAGACGCTCCGCAGAGTCCAAGGGTCCGAGGAAATGTAAATATGTCGTGGCCGCTGAGATGTCTTTGAGATGGGGGACCAGAGTGATCCTCATGACGGTCACCCTGGTCTTGAATCCTATTCAACTATGCAGGCTTTCTGAACGTAGACTACACAAGCTGTTTCACAGAAGTGTTTACATCTACGGAGCAGAGTTGAGGCTACTTCTACCATAAACTTGAAAGTTGTTTATATGTAAGCATTTTGAGATGATCAAGCAAAATACTTACACATTGGAGAAGAGAAGAGGATTGTGGCTTTTACAGGGAAAGGTTGTGTAGAAATTGACATAAGTACCAAATATTATCTATTTACTGATAGTGGTCTTTCTATGCTGTTTTTATTTCCACATTTCTTTGAAATCAATATTTATATTCATGAATACTCTGTGGCAAAGTATGGGGTTCAACTGTGTCTTGAATCAGGCAGGTTATGGTTTTAAACTCAAATAAAATGGAGATTACTGTGAGAATTTAGTCTAGGTAAAGATCAAATATTTCTTTGGACCAAGTTGTGTTTTTACATTCCAGGGGATATGCTTAGGCGTTCCATAGGGCCAATGCTATTATTTTTTTTTATACATATATATTTGATTTTAGGTAACAACATTTCCAGAGATGATGACCAGTGCTTTATGTAAGACACTTTTATATCGACATTAAAACATTGTAACTTTTTCTGAGTTTGTCCCTTATTGAGTCTTTTATGCAAGGAGGGGTGTGGAAAGGTGTGATCCTAAACTGTAGCAGACTTACAAGTGGTAGATGCCTTACATTGTTGGTATATGAGTAGGTCTGCTGTGGGGCTGCCGCCGTCACCCGCTGAAGGTGTCATATAACAACACAGGAAAAGAAAATGTCACATGACCATAGAAAATATCTGTCCATTTCCTTGAGTGGGAGTGATTGGCCGATCCATCCAACGGGGGAGGAGCCGTCCAGGACTTGTCAGACAGGTTTGTCTGCTGTGCTGTTGCTTGGAGTTTTTCGCACACGCTCTCACCACAGGAGTGATATGGTTTATCTGCCCTATGGCACGCTCAAATAAGAGGGAGAGGCCTCAGCTCTAATGGTATGCTACAGCTAAGAATCCCGACCGCAACGTTCAAGGTTAGTTACCTATTTGTATTTGAATATTGACTTTGTGATTGGATCAAAAGGGGCCACAACAAACACATGACTTGACAGAAAGGTACTTTACCACCAGGACTAGGTTTTTCTTAAGTACCTCAACAACTGCCAGTGGGCAGGAGATCCCTCTCATTGTTGGCCGTGTCTCCATTGTCTCCTGCTTCCTGTTTCACTCTTTATATGCCTTCTGCTCCCTCCAGCAGAACATGCAGAGGCTTGACGCAAATTATAGCTGCTATTTTAGTTCAACGGGCCATTGTGCTTTCCTCCAGTGGTGTTGTCGGCTGTCGCTACCCCCGTGTGATGCCTATATCATTATGCCAAAGAATATTCTTAGCATTTTATGTCTCAAGTTTGCTGTGCAAGTGGAGGAGCCTATGTGAACTCTGGGTTGTGTAAACAAGATAGGAAAGCAGGTGAGCTTGTGTGTTGACGAAGTCCTCGCCTGGCCCGGTTGGAGCCTGGCATGGCACTGAGGACCCGGGC
This sequence comes from Gadus macrocephalus, assembly GCF_031168955.1. Classification (NCBI taxonomy): domain Eukaryota; kingdom Metazoa; phylum Chordata; class Actinopteri; order Gadiformes; family Gadidae; genus Gadus; species Gadus macrocephalus. The sequence continues at coordinate 9,993,221 of NC_082382.1, read as the reverse complement.
TCGGTAGGACCCGGGCTCGGTAGGACCCGGGCTCGGTAGGACCCTGGCCCGGTAGGAGCCTGGTCTGGCCCAGGAATGTTAAACATGCTGATAATATAACTGCCACATTCAGCCTGTTGAAGTAGCACCTGGTCTCCTCCAATCTTCACTTCAACAGGACTCTAAAGTTATAACGGCATGCCTATTTGCATGAAACTAGCTGTACCTAGTTTACCAGAAACGTATTATTGATATAATGTGTAGTTTTATTTTGGATATGTGCAATACATGGGTTACATTTTCTCTGTTGCATGGGATTGGAAAACTCTACGTAGGCCTACCCACAGAGCTCAAGGCTTGAGATAAAGATATCTTAACGTATGGGTAGTGTCACTTCATTCCGCTGTTCCAAACAAGCAAGTTGGAACCCATCGGGACTGCTGCTATGATCGTCGGGGAGATTAAAAAGCCCAAAAAAGTGTTTTTCTTAAGAGCTGGAAAACTATATGCTATCTGTCTGGCTGAGAATGCATCCAAACAATATAGTTTATGGCAGTGCTGCTGCTTCTGTATTTTGCTGGTGATCTAATAAGAGGTTTCTCTTTTCCGGCAGGAGGTCAACTTGCCTAAATACCGGGCTCTTTGACTTGAAGGCTGGAACGACAGTGGTGATGTTCTACAGCCAGATATTCATTGACACTAACCCGGGGTAAAGAAAATACATTCACTGCTCTGTAGGAAATACAAGGCAAAGCAAAATTAGGCGTCTTTGTGCTCCCAAGCGTTCAACTATCAACCACGATGCCTGTGGAGACTCTCCCGTCCCCGCTGAGACAGTCGGTGAGGATGTCCCTGACGCCGCCTCGCCTGCGACCCAAGGCCCCGCTGGGGCCGGCATTCAACCGCCCCAGCCCCCTGCCGGCCCCCAGACCCAGGCAGAGTGCCGTGGAGAGGCTGGAGGCGGACAAGGCCAAGTACGTCAAGAGCCAGGTGGCCCTGTCCAAGCAGCAGCCCGTCCACGCCGCCGAGCCCCGGAAGGCCCCGCTGAACCCCCCCACCGTCAGCAGCAGCAGCGGTAGTAGCCGCGGCAGCAGTGCCCTGCAGCCCACCAGGAAGGCCCCGTCCCAGGCCGGCGCGCAGCAGACCGGCGTCCCCCTCAACCTGGAGCACCTCAGCAACCTGATCAGCGGCGTGAACGACAGGCCCGCCCCCGCCGCCCCGACCCCCACTGCCGCCGGCGAGGGCAGGAGCCGCGGGGGTCCGACCCGCGGCTCGCCGCTCCGGGGCCCCATCAGAGCAGAGCACCGCGAGGTCCGGTCCTCTCCCCCTCCTGCGACCCCCGACTGGTCCAGTCCCGCTAAGGTGCGGTTAAAAGCCTGCGGCCCGGTGAAGCCAGAGGCCCCTCAGAGCCAGGACGCGGCGTTGCCCCCGGCGACGGCGACCATCCGCAGAGTGGACGTGGTCCCCCAGTCCCGGAACCAGAGGAAGCCCCCGGCCCGCCCAATGCAGTACATGCGACAGCCGCTCTACCCCATGACCTGGCAGGGCCTGCACCCCCTCCGCCCGGCCACCTCCAACCTGGGGCTGTTCCCCCAGAGGTCCCCGCTGGCGCCCCCCACGCCCCTGAAGCCCCTCCGCGCGCCTCCTCAAGCCGACCTGGCCGCCACGCCTCCCGGCCAACCACCAGCACCTCCTCCGAGGACCTCCTCCTCCTCCTCCTCCGCTCCTCCTCCTCCTCCACCCGGGCTGCTCCCTCCCCCTCTCCAGTCCTCCAGCCCCCTCGTCTTCCCCCCGTCCTCCCCGGCCGTCACCCGTCTGTCCTCGTCCAGCTCCAGGAAGCGTCCCTCGCTGACGCGCTCCAAGTCGGACATGAGCGACCGCTGCTCGCGGGCCGGCACGGAGCTGGAGCGCTTCTTCAACCTGTGCGGCCTGGACCCCTCGGAGGTGCAGGAGCTGGCCGTGGGGCCCGGCTCGGACATCGTCTCCTTGGCCCGCTTCCGCAGCGCCAGCGCTCCGGGGTCGGAGTGCCAGGAGGGGGAGGAGGAAGAGGACGACGCCGAGGAAGGGGGCGGAGCCGCCCGCGTGCCGTACGGCGTTTCGGTCATCGAGAGGAACGCCAGAGTCATCAAGTGGCTGTACAATATCCGCCAGGAGGCCAAGGACAGTAAGAGCACCAACATGTAGGCTTCTGGGGTTGTACGAGGTTTTCCTAATTGAACTAAAAGTCCTCAAAGGAGACTCTGGCCAAAACATGTAGTATGTTGCATGGTAGACTGCTGTAAGTGGTTTATTTATTTGTGGTTGTCCTTTTTTGTTTACAAAAAACTATCGGGTCACATTTTTACGTTTAGAGAAAGGATAAACCAAATAGAAAAGAATATCTTTTAATAGTTTTGTTACTTTTCATGTAGGGGCTTTTCTTATCATGATGTGCCTTTTTGCTGCTGTACTGTTGTTGGAAATGAGCAACAAATTACTTGATTTCTCCAAGGAAACATTAAAGATTTGATAACAAATGACCCACCTTTAGTATTTCCAATCATTTTTATCACTATTTGGGGAAAAAGTATTTTCAACTCAAGTACCAAAATGAAAATGGGTATGGATTTGGATACAAATGCGGGGGATTCTAAGTGACCTTTGGAAGAGGAAAGGGGATTTCTCAACCCTTCACTTGTGGTCCAGTTGCAGTGATGAACCACAAGAGGTCAGGCCATACTTCAACTAGCCACATCATCGCTTTCCCCAAATGTGACCCTTTCACATTTCACTATGTAAACAGGACAATAAGTGCTGAACAATTTCAATTGATACAATGTATCATACCACAGAAGAATACATGTATGACAAAATGTATTTTCCATTTGTTTCTGGAATACCTGAAATACCAACATCTTTAATAAATGTCATAAAATAAAGTATTAATTCTTTAATTCTTCATTAATTAGATTACATGTATCAATAAAATATACTTGGCTGTATTTGCTGCTGAGACCCAGTAGTCTCTCTGTACAACAAAAAGACCAATCCTCACTCATTCATCCTCTCAAAGGGTGGGCTGTACTCAGGTTTCCAGAGATAACAAGGCTGTAGAACCTGTTTTTGTTGTCAAAGGACGGAATCTGTGCCTGTACTGTGCACAAGTGGTCCTGGTTAGACCATTTGAAACCAGCCGCCGAGTGTTTTCAACTCTCGTTCTGATTTAACAAGACTGTTTCATAGTTGTATATGTTGTATCGTCATTTTAAAATGACATGTCTCATATCCGTTGTGGATCACCCTCAGACTCAGAAGAGCAGGCTATTTAATCCAACTTTTGAATGCTGTTGTCCAAATGTATGCCGACAAATGAAATGCAGGACGGTAAGCTTTTGGCTGTTTGTTTTTTGCTTAAAATCAATATTTCAAGCGGTACATTTGGGTTACTTCAGTTTAGCTGTGCTGTAATTAAAGCTTTCTAACAATTATTTATATAGACCTAGACCTGTGAGATTATAATTATATTCAATCAATCTATTTTGACATCCTAGAAGACTGGGGGAATCCCTTTCGCCAGGAAATTTTGCTATGCAATCGGTGGAGTTCCATATCAGATCACTGCAGTCTCTATGGGCATATCCATGCAAATCTTTCTGCTGGACGTGGTGAAGGTATGGTGTAAGCTTCATCCTAATGTGTTTTGAGACACAATTAAATTCTGAGCTACCACTGATTTCCAGGCACTCGGGTTAAGAGTGCAGCTCACATGTCATGAAATCCTACGTCCCACGGCCCCCAGATGGAAGCCTTCTACGTCTCCATGATCCTGTTCGTGAGCAGGGCCTGGGACGCTGTGACGGACCCTCTGGTCGGTTACCTGGTGAGCCGGAGCCGCTGGACGCCCATCGGCAAACTCATGCCATGGTTTGTGTGAAACCCAACAATAAGCACTTTATCTTGTTTATTTAGTATGTGGTCCCCACCTGCACTGTAACTCAGCCCTCTAGGTTTTGCCTGTTCTAATCAGGACTATGGTGTTTGCAGGGTCGTTCTCTCCATGCCGTTTGCGATTCTGTCTTATGTCATGCTGTGGTTCATGCCGCAAGACTCCATGTCCCAGGCGTTCAGCGTGCCCTGGTTCCTGGTCGCGGCGTGCATGTTCGAGACGCTCATGAGTGTAAGTGAGTCAAGTCCCTCTCACCCTCCTATTCATATTCTCGTCATTACCCACCCACACTTTGCCCAATTCTCCTCACAACCCACACACCCAATCGGATAGATTATTTCTCAATGGTTTCTGCTCTATTTCCATAATGTGTCATCGTCCTGTTACCATGGTGACAGCATGGCGCACCATTCACAGGTCTGTGAAACTGCCATTTTCCTGCTTCAGCCAGCCTTGTCTAAATTTTGTACGTTTCTTGTTCATCTCTTGGACAAGTGTTTCAACGTGCCTTACCTTTCAATGAACATGTTCCTGGGTGGAGACCAGAGAGACCGAGATTCTGCCACAGCCTATCGTAAGAGATGCTCTCAACCTGCTGATTTCTTTCTCTATCTCTCTCTCATTTTTTTTGGCTTGACAAAAAACACGTCTGTATGGCCAAAGCATACAAAAAAGAAAGCAAAAATACCCAAAGAATTAAACATTTTAAAAGTTGACTAAAAAATAAATAAAATGTAAATGACAAAACCAATGAACATAAAACAACCTCATCAATGTTATCTTAAATATATAACTAACAATAAACACTTAATAATTGAATGCTACATTTCTGTGTGTGATCTCAGCCTGTGACAGGCGGCAACATGCTGGCTGCCTGTTGAACGAGTCGGGGCAGCTTGCTGTACATGGACGACTCGGGGAACTTAGGGTTGATTCATCTGAATAAAATTCCTAAAGGAACTGGATGTTCTGCGTGCTGTAAGGACGTGCATCTCTGCCTCCACCTCACCTGCTTGGCTCTGTGAGCAGCACAGCCTGTCACCAGTGGGCAGCCAGGCCTGAACAACCAGGCTGTGATCACATAGTCTGTACTTTGTCAAGTTGGTTCTCTGTTTTTTTAAATAACAGGGCCAAATAACATAGCCTTTTTCTCTCAGGTTTATTTTCCGTTCTCGTGCCAATGAGTGATATAATTTTGGTTTGATGTTATTTAGTTATGCCTGATTTAGGTTCTATCTAAATTGTTGTCATGAGGCTTTGTGGGAACTGACCACTGGGGTAGAAGGCTGAAGTGCCAGGACCAGCTGAGTGAGTGGGATGTGTTCTTGGCTCACCTCTCTTGTCCTTTCTATCTCGCTCTGCCTCTATCGCTCCCTCTCCCTGCTAGGGATGACCGTGGAGATCCTGGCCATGCTGTTGGGCTCGGTGGTGCAGGGGCAGGTCATCGCAGTGTACAACGCAGAGAGGGACGGGGTCTGCCAGCAACTGGACCAGACCCAGCCCGCGCCACAGAGCACACCCTCCCCCCACGCTGCCTCGCTGCAGGGCACGGTACTGAACTCTGAGTTCTGGAGGACTGTGGTGGTAGCATGAACCATTGGAAGGGTCAATCACGCTACGTTGATTAGCTGAGGCGGAGCATCGGGCCTTCACTTTCTAAAGCCAAGCCTCAGCACTGGCTAGGCTGCTTTCCTCTCAGGGGTGTCCTGTTACCCGCTCACCTCAAAACTCCTCAGTGATGGACAAAGGCATTGTTCAGACTGTCTGTAAATATGCAGGTGTGTGAGGTCATGCTTGCAAGAATTTGGCTTTTCTGCTTCTTGCTTACAAGAAACGTAAAGGCTTTACAGGCTTTTATTGTGAGTTAGTCAGGGGTTAGAGGTCAAATTCAAGTTTTACCATTTTTTGTTTGGTAACATTTGACTATTGGAAAAGTATGATTTGCGTTGCTTCATTACCGACCTCAAAAATGTATTACACAAACGAATCAATCAATGAACCAAAACAAAAACTATATATATAGATACTATATATATATATATAATATATATATATATATTATATATATCATTAACATTTGAGAGTTGTTATCATTATAGTGTGCATGGATTTGTGTCTGACACATTGAGCCTGCAGTCTCTGACTAATGACTTGTGACATGTTTCTCCCTCAGAGAAAAGCCTTCCTGACATCGGCCTTGGTCATTGGTGCGCTGTTTCTCCTCTGCAGTCTAGTTCTATTCCTGGGGGTGAGGGAGCAGCAAGGTATGTCCAGGATGGGGTCATCGGTCAGAGTTTGGGAATGGGCCACAGTCCTTTAGTATTCCAAGGGCTTTCAGTAATAGGTGGGATACTACAGTAATTTTGTATTTTGAATGAGTAAGACAATGGTAACAACAACATTTTAAATAGAAGAACATTAAAAAGACATGCTGTTGAGTAGCGTAGCGAAAGGTTCAAACCAATAAATGTTCAAACCAATAAATGCTGGATTCCAGTTGCAGAGTAACATTAATGTAAAATGCAACCACATCAACAAACTGAATATTAATATCCTAACACACTACGTCACTGTATATACTTTGAAAAGTTTTTACAGCAAATTTCCCTCTGCGTGTTCACAGACCCCCTTTGTTCAGAGGAGAAGGTGAGAGTGCCGTATCTCACCTCCCTCAAACTGTTGGCTAGCCACATCCCCTTCCAACGATTAGTGATTGGGTTCCTCTTCTGTGCCCTGGCGTTCCAGGTACATCCAGACTCAAGTCCACCTGGGGGCAGAGAACATGGCTACTTCAATGTTTCATGACATACGTATTTAATTTTGCAATTCGTCATACTGTCTGTTCTAGTTCTGTGCGACAATTAAGTTGGATTTAATCTAACAATTATAAGTCTCTAGTACCGTAACATAGTATTTTAGCCCGTTTTTCAACCTCTGCTTCATCACAGATGGCCTTGGGAAACTTTGCACTGTTTTGCAGCCATGCCGCTGGGCTGGGCGCCCATTTTCAGCACATCCTGCTAGTTCTTCTGGTAAGCCTGTTACCAGGCCTTAGGTTAACTGCACCTTGCAAATACTCTCCCACTGATGTCACAGATGTAATGAGACACCATGTTGCACTTGCGTTTGAAATATGTGGATAAATTCACAGGTTTCTGCAACCATAGCTGTTCCATTATGGCAAGCAGTCCTCATAAGAATCGGCAAGAAGAAAACAGTCTTAATTGGACTTTCGGTAAGCTAGGATGATAAATTAAAACTAGCTGATCGAAGTTCTTTCTTCTTTGTCGCACTTTGACCGTCTTAATGTCCATTTGTAACGGTGTCCTGCTGTCCCTGTTTACATGTTCAACAGCCTTTCATCATAGCGGTGACGGTTATTGCGTGTGTGCCCAGTAACCTTGCGGTCTTCATGACAATGTGCTTTCTGATGGGATTGAGCCTGGCAACCATGTTCCTGCTTCCCTGGTTAGTCACCACTGAGTCCCACTCCCAACACACAAAGGTCACCAAATAATATAGAAATCAATCATCAAGCTGAAAGTGGCAAACATACATGAATTATTTAAATCAACTCCACGTCGCCATGGCCTACACACTGAATTCTAACACCTTGGTGGTATTGTTGCCTGAACCATATGCTCCATGCATACAGTCCAATACCACTGCTCCACGGTCAGCTGTCACTCATTGCACAGTGATTAACAGCTAAGTCCCGCCCCAACCCCTGGTTCTATGCAGACGCCTCGCCAAAATCTTCCAGAAGATGGGGCCTTTCAAAACATCAATGGTAGGCTATGGACATGTCTTCCTGAGGCTTTTGCTTGACGGTTTGTGCTCCAGGTCCATGCTCCCGGATGTGGTGGATGACTTCACCGTGAAGAACCCCGAATGCAAAGACCTGGAACCCATGTTCTTCTCTTGTTACGCCTTCTGCAATAAACTCGGAGGAGGCCTGTCGGTGGGAATTTCAACGATCCTATTACAGTAAGTAAATGTTTCATTCCCATGTCACAGTATTTGTGTGTTATTTGTGTGTGATTATTTTTTTTCCTCTTCTCCTTAGCTTTGTTGGCTACAGACCAGAGGACTGTCGCCATAGCGATGCCGTGGTGTCTGCCCTGATCATCATGTTCTCACCCGTGCCCATCGTTCTGCTTTTGGTCGCAATGGTCATCTTCCACTTCTACCCAATCAACGAGAAACAGGAGACCAAACCGTGAGTCCTTAGATCCTCCATGGAGGCAACGTGGGATGAATTAGGTTTTTGTGGCCTTTGCTTAAGCGGACGCTGAACAAACGCTTACAAACGCAACTGAGTTTAGGAATTATATGAGTCACGGAGAATCCAAGGTCAACATCAATTAGTTTGAGTTCTACTTTCAGGCCAATAAGAACAACATACTCTTCCCTTCCCTACTCCTCCCATCTTTTAGTGCTGAAGCGACACCTTTACCAAACCAAAACGAGATTGATGGGCTGCCGTCGGATTCTCTCCAGCAACCGTCCAGCATGAAAACAAGGCGACAGCCACGGAGAACCAGGGAGACCCCCGTCTCAGATAAATCACGTTTCTCGCCACATGATTCCTGTAATAAAAACCATAAATGTCCAAACAAATCACATAATGTTGCTGTGCTATATAACAGGCCTCTATCAGCTGGTGTAATTCACACACATAAAAAACAAAGGCCCTGCACTGTGTCTAGTAAAAGGACTAGACCTACTTATTCTTCTGCTGATCATCTTTGTTCATTTTCTGAACCTCTAAATGTGAGGAAAACCAAAGTGACGTGGGTGTAGTCATATTAGACTATTAAAACAGTCTCCATCATTAGGTTTTCTGATTAAAACGGAATGAGCTCATATGTTTGCCTCTTTTATTCAGGTGAAGCTCTGATTTGACAGAATTTCTTAGGTCTTTCATCTTAAGAATGTGAGGGCCAATGTCCAATCATCCGAATGCCAACACTACCCAACTATCGTTTGTGATCATCTCTAATATTCCCAAAATCTACTAATGTGAAGGAATGATTGAATATTCCTTAATAGAAATATGGACCAATGATAATGTAATTTCCAAACTGTCACAGTCATCTGTACATCATCTTAGGTCGACTGAGGTACCCTCGGTATAGAACTGTTGACCCGTCCACATGATGTAGCCTATGATAAGGTGAAACACAGCAAAACAGCCATCTGGTCCAAATAAATACAGAATGAACCACGTAGGCCCAGACTGTCCCGTTATTTGAAACGGTCTGTCCGGAATGAGCTCGTTTGTCTCATTTTATTTAGGTGAATCTCTGGTTTGAGAGGATTTCATCTTAAGAATGTGTAGGCCGGTATGTCCTGTTATTTGAACGCTTCTGTCCGGTTATAGTCCTCTTCAATAAACCCCGCCCGCCCTCTCCTCGCCCGCCCGCCCTCTCCTCGCCACCGCCCGCTCCTGGTTTCCGCTCGCTGCAGACCGAGGGAAGCAGAAGGTTGAAGAACGAAAATGGGTGTCGAGATTGAAACCACAAAGCCCGGTGACGGTATTGCATCTGATTTATATATTTCACGATGTTAAAGAACAATGCTTTTGCTTTTAATTAAAAAGTACGATTTGATGATGCCTATTTTGTGTCTTTCAGGCCAGACATTCCCAAAAAAGGGGCAAACCGCCGTGGTCCACTATGTGGGTGAGTCCGACGGCTGATCGTACAAAGACCTTTTGAAGGATATTCCACCGTTGATGTTGGCCCACTGAAAATGAATGAGCGATCGTTCGAGTTGTATTATCCGTATGATAAACCGTTCTCTGGTGTTAAACACGTATTTTCTGTCGGACCGCAGGCTGTGTGTTCTCCAAATGCTAGCTCTGTGCTCATCCTGGGCTTACGTTAGACCCAAGATGTTGTGGTAGGGGGGGGATTCTATTACACCGGGCCAATTGGAATGGCGAGTGTTTTATTAATCATTAGTTGTTAGTCGTTCTCCAGCGGAGCTGGTCTCGCCGCTAGTTTCCGCATTGACTCGCAGGCGTTTTCCGAGGCTGCGCTAAGCTAAGTGTGGCTAACTCACGGTTAGCTTGCTAGCTAGCTTTTAGCGAGCTGTCAGATCCGAATGGAAACTCTTAAAATGGCCGAACCCCCACTCAACCACTGAGCACTCGTTTTATTATTATCATCCATACAGGAAAGCTCACCAACGGAACTACCTTCGATTCTTCCCGGAATCGGGACTCGCCTTTCAAGTTCAGGATCGGGTGTGGGGAGGTGATCCGTGGATGGGACGAGGGAGTAGCCCAGGTTGGTACATCACTCCAGATCTCTATAGGAGTATAAGTATATTACGTGGCATACTTACTACTGTTCTTATGTCGTCTTTACAGATGAGCGTCGGCCAGCAGGCTCGTCTGACCTGCACCCCAGACTTCGCCTACGGCAGCAAAGGGCACCCCGGTGTCATCCCACCCAACGCTACTCTCATCTTCGATGTGGAGTTGCTGCGCCTGGATTGATCGCCGTTGTTAATTCCGCTCAAATTTTCAGGGTGAGAAAAGCAATAAAAACGTATATTTGATGCTTGAATGCTGTACTGGGCAGGTGATAGGATTTAAACAACTTTAGACACTGTTGTACACTCTAAATGTGATTAGTTGAGATAATCGCTAATGCTAATTTCTTTCTAATGATCTTAGGTATTGGATTAAGTGTAATCCTCTTCTGTGCGTTGTATCCCATTTGAAATCCACCGTCTTGCCTTTCAGGTTGATTCCTATCGCGGGACATGGAGGAAATGGTTAACATGATCCCGGCATAGGACTTTTGTCTAAAACATCACTGTCATATCCCTTTATTAGTTTGACGTTATAGGTCACTCCCCCCTCCCTCCCCTCACTTTGCTAACGTAATAAGTCATAGGCCATACATTTAATGTCATATTCAGCTATGTGTTTTTTTTTTATGTACTCAAATTAGCAGTATATCTGCCTTCAGGACCAATTTTGAAGTGTCATGAAAAAAATCAAATTGTTTTCATTGCTTTGGCTCTATTCGCCTTCCACTAATGGCCATGAATTTTCTTGAATATTACAATAAATGTGTGATTCACATGATGACATTGCCATCAAACCCAGTTGTGATGTGTTTTGTTACGGTCGAGAGCTGAGCTTGCATGTCTATCTTATGTCTAGCTGGCCTCTATTTATCCTAGAGATGCTTGGCCTCTAATGCCTTTTATTCAGTCGTTTTTAGGTGGAGAAGGTAGGAAAAACTGCTTGTGCAACTGTTGGGTGTTGCATAATGCGGTGGGTTGGGGATTTTTATCCTTTTGTTATTGTAAGTTAGGGAGCTGCTTCCCAAGATGGCACCATTTCCCCCCCCCCCCTTCTACATTGCACCACACTTGCATTACGATCCAGGCATGTTTTTATTTACAAAGGATTCCCGGGTGCTTATGTTGGTTGAGACTTGTACATCGGAAATGCAGTAACATGAATGCCTTGTCTGTAAGGAATTAAAAAAACGTACAATGCTCTCAATCCAATAACGAGGACCAGAGCAGAATGTGGGAGCATACTGTATTCCTATAATGGAGTCCTGTTTTAATATACAGCAAAGGGCCGTGGCCAAGCAAATTACAAGATAAGAAGTGTTATTGCTTTATGATGTAAATAACATGAATGGAATGTTGTAAGTTCTTCAAACAATTAAGAATATATTGTCATGTCAGTGCAGATGTAATGTCTGCATATAACTGATATTAATGAGCAGGTTCACAGCTACTTTGTTTCATACATCTGATTGGGTAAAGAAATGCTGGTAAAGTAATTTATATCTGTTTAATTGCCAGCCAATATTTAGCCAGCCCAATATCTTGACTACATTTTAGTTTTTCCATTATCTTCATTATATTTCTAGCAGCTGTGCAAACCTGTGATTTCAATGAAGCTCATATGAGCATCTTTGTAGATCAGCTGTGAATGTATTTCTTTACCTGAAACAAAACATTGGAGAATGTATTATTTTTGCTGCACTGGGATTACACAAAGTTGGCTCATTCTAACCAATTAGGTAACTGGAGATATGATTTAAATGATATAAAATCAGAACGGCTACTCAAAATGTTGTCTTCACACGGCCAAGTTCCCACGTCACTCAAATGTGCAACACTTCAACCATACCGGTATTAAGTATGTGGTCGTTAGAAATGATCAAATGTTTAACAAAGAATCTGGTATAATCCTTGCCGATAGCCCTAGAATTAGAAATTGAGACGTAAAATAGAGCATACATTCACAAGATCTTATAAACAATATGGGAGAACAATGAGAAGGGATTTTATATCAGCGCGGTGACTTCCCCTCAGCTGAACATTTAGGGGTTACATGCAAAGAGCGGAATATTCCAACTGCAGGCAGGGGCAGGGAATTAAAAAGGCTTGACCGCACTAACGGCTCATGGAAATGATAGTTGGACAGTATATGATACCCAAACATGATGTTAATTCTTTCCAAAGTCTTCATGGCTGTGATTATGATGGTGTCTTGGAATTTGTGATGGCTGCGTTGTACCGGGCGGTACAAGCGGGGAGGTCTCAGATAGGGGTGGCCCCGTTCATGTTGATGGGCCCCGGGCCCCTGGCGGCACCTCGGCAGCGAAGTGAATAAAGGGCCACAGCACAGCAACCCCTCAGCATTGAGCCAATAGGAACTGTGGTCAGTACGTCTCGTGGCGCTCTGCGGCACAGCCACGCCATAGTCGGCACCACCGGCACAGCCAGAGCCAGAAGGTCCACCAAGAAGTACCGGCTCCAGTGGCACAGCTGAGGGGGGGGCTCCTCTTCGGCCGCGTCCGCACCCTCGGCTTCCTTGTTGCCTTCCTCTTCCATCTCCAGTATCGTGACCTCCTGTCTCTCTGGGGGCCGGCTGAATATAGGCTGAGGTTGAAACGTGAGGGGCTCCTTCGACATAGTTTTAACGTCCACCGGTGTGTCGGTCGCGCCCGGCCCCACACCGTGGAGATCCATGGGGAGCGAGAAGGGTGAAAACAAGGGGGAAACGTCCACGCCTGTGGAGGAGGAGATGACGCTCAGCTCCTCGCCGCCCCCTTCCTCCGAGAGCCAGGTCATGGTGGGGCTGCAGGCTTGCGAGCGGACCTCTGGCTTCCTCACTGCGACTTGAACGGGCATCGTCATAGCAACAACGGGGGGGGAGGGGGCGCCCGCAGCGGCCGTAGCCATGGGAACAGTGCCATCCGAGGCAGCAGCAGCAGCAGCCGCCGCCGCCGCCGCCGCCGCCGCCGCGGGGGGGCCGTCCCCCTGAGGCAGGTGGAGGAACAAGTGGTGATGGGGGAGGTAGGTGTGTGCGCCGCATCTGCAGCCGCTGCCGCTCAGCGCGTGGCAGGAGTGGGAGACGGGCAGCACGGCCCCGACGCTGCACAGCCGCTCGTAGGTGGCCGAGCAGGACACGGTGGGCGGCGGCCCCGCCGCGTGTCGGCGGGGCGCCTCCTGCTCCGACAGCAGGGCCGCCTCCAGCAGCAGGTGCTTCTGCCCCGCGTGCGGGGGGAAGCCCCCCTCCGCGTCGGGGTGGCCCGGGCCGCGCTCCGGATGCAGGGCCTCGCTGCTCAGCCGGGTGCGGGGGGTGCCGCGGCTCAGCGTGCCGGCCGGGGAGCAGCCGCAGGAGCGGGACCTCCCGCCGTGCCGCGGCCCCTGCAGCCCGGCGGGGGCCTGGGGCCCCGGGGGCTGGTGCTCACGGCCACCGAGGTTGGTCTTCACCGACTCCACCATGTCCTGCAGGTGCAGGATCTCCCTGCGGGCGTCCTTCAGGGCCAGCTGGGCTTCCACGCGGTGGCACTCTTCCTCTATCCAGTCCTCCTGCATCCTGTACAGCTGGCTCCTCAGGTCGTCCAGCTCGCAGTCCCTGAGCGTGCACAACGGACCGGGGAGAGTAAGCAGGTTCACTCATGTGGACGGCAAGTGTTTGGGTTTTAAATGGAAGGCATTTAAAGAACAGCACAGTCCCTGTGTAATCACCTGTTCTGCAGTCGATCGACGTTGTCCCTCAGCCTGGCTCGCAGGTGTCGTATACACACCTCCTTCTGCTGCAGCGGGGTAAGGTACTGCTCAGGAGCGGGGGGCCGGATGCCATGGTTATCACTGCAGGTCGTCTGCTTAGTCTGTCGCCTGAATGGACAGAAACAGTCCTAATGTAAATGAAAACAACACGGTTTTAATGACCATGGTGAGGAATATGGCATAGAATGACGAGGTGTCCATCATCTGAAGCAAATGTCTCACGCCTCGACTTTTTTTTGTGACTGAACGCAACGAAAGCATAGAACCATCAAAGGACACACTACGAATTCAAGCCTTGCAGTAGGACTAGATCCCCAAATCAACAGATCAAAGCGATAAAAAAGTTGTTTATATTTTGCTTTGGCTTAAACATTCTCAGTCATGAGGGGAGAATGTATTCTCCGGGTCCATAGGGGCCTACTTAATCGACACAATATACCCTGTTAAAAACCACCTTTAACCTGGGTGTGCTGGTGGCTGGGCTGCGCTCCACAGAGCTGACCCGACCAGGGTATGTGTTGGTGTTAGACGCATCGCCGTGGGGATACCGCCCGCCTCCACCACTGGTCGCTGCTGAACGCCTTGTGATGCATATCAGAGAACACATGACTCGCGGGGTCACTCAATCACATCAACATTGCACCGAAAGGCCAAAACCACAGGCCACACCGCGGTTCAGGCTGTCTGAAAGCAGGGGGGGAACACAGAGGATGCCTGCCTACCTGTGCTGGCCTGCCGATGCTTTGCGGCCAGGCGTGAGAGACATGGATGGAGCTCTGGATCCGCCCCGCCGCCTTCCCTAGACAGGAGCGCCACCGTCGCCCTCCCAGGTGAAGGGAGGGGAACATGGGGAACGGGTCGTCATTTCATCGCAACCCAATGCATGCTCATAAATAAGTATATGAATTTACATTTCAAATACTTCCAGTGGGTCTCTGCAAAATACGTAGCAAAAACAATGTACTTTCTTTCAATATGTGAAGGTTTGTCATGTTGTTGTGTGTCTTCGCTGTGGAGGGCTGGCCCACCTGTTGATGGGAGGCTGGCCCACCTGTTGATGACGCCCCTTCCTTAAAGATAATCTGCCCTGCTCTGTTTCTAATGCATATTTTGTTTGTAGATTTACTTTCCATTCCTGGGTTTCATTCCTAGGAACATTAAGTCTCACTACCGATATTAATGAGTATATTTTGGTATAGTTACAAACAGGCCCACGGTCCACCTTTGGATAATGGAAGGCAAGGCAAGGCCACTTTATTTATATAGCACTTTTCATACACGAGGCACTCAAAGTGTTTCACATTGAAACAACATAGTCGTACAATAAAATGAAATAATACAATAAAATAGATGAGTGCAAAGTATTTAAGATTTAGCAGAAAGCTAAAGCGTGATGTGGTTTGTCACAATATTGTGATTGACAAAACAATGATCTTTTCTGATATGCAAATCCTCTTCTAATATGCTCTTGGCCTGTTTTGAATCGTTTTGTCAAAATAAACAGGCTTTTATTTGGTCAGAGTCGCACTGCCACTCACTCATTCTGCGGCCGATATTGAGTGCGTGTGTCTTATTGTAAGCCCGAGGCAGGAATGACCAACATCGAATCATCATCAGCTCCTAAGAAAGCCTCCTTTATCAGCGTCACAAGGGAACAGTGAATTCCTTGTCAATACAGTTGCCTCTCTTTTGTTTTAGACCTTGTATTTCTAAGAAATAGCCCTATAGAAATCTTGAGAATTAGGGCTATATATTTTTCCCTTTCAACCAACAGTGCGGGGTAGGTAAGAATTGCCACCACATAAATTGTGTTAGACTTGGCTAGCCTGATTAGCCTGAAACGTTAATCACCAAAATACAAATAATGATCAACTACAAGTGATGAATCAAAGATAATGCAACCTGTCTATATGTCGGACCACACAGCCCAAACCAGCCTCGCTGCTCCCGTATCCCTCGTGCAGAGCAACAGGTGAGAAATACGCAGTAGGTGAGAAATACGCAGTAGGTGAGTAATACGCAATCATCTTATGTAAATGCCAGAGTACCCGAATCTAAGGTCGGTGGTGAATGCTTCATTTTAAACATTAATCACACATAAAGAACCATAAGGCAAAAGCGCCAATAGCAATACAAATTGAGGCAGCCCGTCAGGTCATACAAATGACTGTGCGCCTCGCCTTACTTACAACGTTGTTATGCAGGTCATATCAGTCATTAAAGCTTATTTTTGAGAAACTCTTGCAACTTGTGTTTATAGCAACACACAACACACAAGTGGATATAATCCAACACTTTGAGCCACGAAAGCCGAGCAGATGCATGGATGTGTAACCTCAATTAGCTGACTAAACTATTTTGGAGACGTCCCACATACGTTTAGTCATCAGGACTATCACCCCTCCGCAGCATATGTATTATATATATTTGATAGTTTAAAAAGGCCAACATAATTTAAAGAGAAGATGTAAAGGATACCATTTCGAAAGCTTCAACAGGTACCGCAGTTTTGTCCATAAATACCCCTCCCTTTGTCACTCGTATAATTACCTTTGGATCACCGGTTACATTTGGGGATGTTGCCGATGCTGACCACTGCAACCGCAGCCATGTAGCCCTGATGAAATGAGGTAACTGCGTATACCGCATCTATGCCTCTTAAAGGGACAGCGCACCATTCTTCTGTTACATTTGACTATTGAACTGTTGAAGTTTACATAAGGGATTTGCTTCAAGATAAAACGCCCTCCACCTTTGATACGAGGGAAAAATACTGTATTTTCTTATTCCAATAAGAAAAAAATCCATTGACATTCATGATAATATAGAACCGATATAATATAAAACAAAAAAGCATACTGTTAATAACCAGGACATCTTCTATCTGGAGGGAGGGTAAATAATATACCTAATTTCATCTTATTGTTTAATGCATAAAAAGGTAATGACACTTCAACCAATACATGAATCATTTATGAACTTTTGTCTGTTAAAAAAAATATGATGTGAATGTATTATAATAATATATTAAGTTAAGAATAACAACCATTCAACATCAGAATGAATTGCATTGTAGAAAAACCTTAGTGAATAGGGTTTTAAGTTTAAAATTCAGGGTCACTTGTATGCCACTAATAGTTCAGGGTAATGTCAGAACAGTTCATAGCATTACCTAGTAATAACCAAAACAAGAACTGCTACTTGCTGTCTCAACATATAAACACGTATGAAAATTTCTTAGTGGATGGTACTATTTCCACCAGTTCTACTCGTCCTAGTAAGAGTCCTACTGGTGCTGGTGTTGAGGGATGGACCCCGCCCGGTTCAGCTAGGCTCTGCTCTACACTACACTACAGATGGTTGAACCTGGACCCGGGTGTGGCCATGATGTCCCCATAGGGCGTGGTCTGCTGCAGCTCAACGGCCTGCTCCTTTTGAAGGACCAGGAGGCCGAAGAAGACGGCTGCCACGCGCAAGCGGGTGCCTCCCTCACATATCGCCTGGAGGCTGAACGTATCGGTGCTCTGGGCCTGGAACACACGCACACACAGCAGGGAACTCAATTTAGCATGCTCGTTCCCTAACGCTCTGCTATCATTCTCTCTAAAGCAGGGACTTCTGTTCCTCGTCTCAAATAGAGCAGTTGTATTGTGAACTTGGAAAAAATAACTGAAAAAAATATGTTTTTATGGGTCGTAGAGCATGTCCTTACTTTGAGTTCATGGAGAAGCTTCAGTACTTGATTGGTCATCTTCTCCTTCTCATCTTGGCTGTCCAGCCTTGACTGTAGACCATAAACAAGAATATGTTGATTAACCATCAGCAGTCACTCTGACTCCCATCTGAATACTGGCTCTTTTTTGCATTTTTCTACTATTTTGCAAGTAACCAACCGTTGCTTGGATGGACTATTCATACATCTTCTACTATGTGGTATTCAAAGCACCTGGGTGTGAACGGCAGTCTCAGAGTCAGAACCGTTGGCCAAGCCTGTCGGGTTGACAAACATCGAGTCCGCTTCTGAGGGAAGTTGTTGGTGGGAGACCTCCCACATGTTGTCCTCCTAAATGAGATGATGAGCAGCCAGGCTTGCCGTCAACGTCGACGTGAACATTTATTCAAGTGAAAGTGACAAAAGGAGAATAATTGTGAATGTGACCCTTCTGTTTTGCGATGCTTACTCTAGCTCTCTCCAAAGAGCCGTCGGTATTGTTAGGAGAACGCTCTTCGATCTCCATCAGGGAGATCATGGACATCTCAGGGCTCACCAACTCCTCTGTGAGCCCTGTGGTTCCTGGGCTGATGATGCCTGTGTTCTCCTGAACTATAGGAAGATGCGAAAGGTTGTGTAAATATTAGGGCTGGGTAAAAATATCGATTCATCAATGCACTGCAATTTATTTGTTCTCGATTCAATTTCGATTCAGAATTTATTTGAAATCGATTATTTCCATTAAAAAATAAAAAGAAAAAAATAAGCATACTCAGTCATTGTAATCGAGAAGCGAGTATGCCTAAATGTACATGCCCTTTTACATTATGATTATTACTTTTATGCTGCAAGTTTAGCTCAGGAACAATACTATACAATGGTGTATTCCCTTTTTGCTAGTTAAAACACAATGAAATGGTTAGTTCCTTTTGAAATGGTTAATTCTAAATAATATTTTGGTATTTTTGTCATCTGCACGTATTATTGAATCGATATCGAAGCAATTGGATCGATATCGAATCAAATCAAGACCTAAAGAATCGTATTGAATTGAATTGTGAGGTACCTGGCAATACCCAGCCCTAGTACTTATGTACAACCAGCCGCCTTTCACTGAGGCACACACACATTATTCCTTATCATTTATTTTAAATCCCTTTCTATACTTTACAGTGTGACATTGGCAACAGATTCATATATTAACTGTTCACAAAATGTACGTATCACCAAACTAACAATGATAATGTTTCTTGAAGAAAAAGTACTATAGTAATTTCCGCTACAAATTGGCATAAAAAACAAACTTTTGCTTGCTGAACTTGAAAGTCTCTGTGGGCCGAGAGCCAAAAGGTTCCTACCCTCCAGCGTGTCCTTGCGCATCGGCTCAGGGTCACTTTCCTCTGCGGCTCCATCATCTCCCAACCCAATTAGCCAAATACTTTGGCTAAAAAGCTACAAGGGTACAACAACAATAATATAAACACGCTAAGAAGCAAAGCAATTACAATGGATTCTAATTGGAGTTGACGTATGTATCAATCCAACACACATAAAACACACACAAAATCGATGCAAGACAATCTATCATTTGTGTGCATATTATACCTATATTATAACTTTAGGATTTAACTTGATCCGTTCACCTGCTGAAGTTGTGAACTAACAACGGTGGAAGAGAACCGTCCAAACAGAGTGCGGGCCCTTCCACTCTCCTTCCAACGCATGAGCTGGACGGTGGGCGGGGCCATGTCCGGGGCGCTCCACAGGTCGGAGGCGTCCGCAAGCTGCTCTCTGATGTCCTTGTTGCTCAACCCCTTGTTCTGGTCCACCACCAGCCTCCTCTTCCTCTTCCTCTTGCCCCTCTTCCTCCCCGTAGTGGCTGTGGAGAACAACCTACCATCATGTATGGATCTCTAAGAGCCAAACGTGAATGCCTTAATCATCTGGCCAGAGATGGTAACCCGCCTGCCACGTGATGTGGTGAATTGGTGAAACGTGGTTTAGACGGCGCGACTAAAATGACAACAATATAGGAGCTGTTGGGGCCTACGTGTGACGGCCACAGGATCCAGAGCAAAGCCTTCCTCCTCATTGACCAGCAGGGTGGTCTCGCTGACCCCGTGGTCCTCTGCCTCAATGGGAACACTTGAAGCATCATCTGGGAAAAGGATTGAAGGAAAAACATTGAATTGCACGTTTTGAAATGTAAAGAATTGTATATAGAATAAGTTATAATGCCCTCTACCGATTGGTTGAATATTCAGGAGAGCAGTTTCTGGTGTTTCCTTCTGAAGGACCGCTGTGATGAAGTCCATGGATTCTTCTGTGTCCCCCTTCAAGTTTGCCAAGAAGTCTACAGGGTTAAAAAAATAAGAATCTGACCAATGGATAACGCAAAATCCCACACGAATGGTCATCTTTTCCTTTTTCCTTCCCACAGAAACTTTGAAGTGAAATTGTTGCAGGGAAATTATGCAGATAGCACTTTATTCACAAAGCACATATGAATCAGTACTCTCTTTCATTAGAAAATAGCTGAGCATGATGTCCCCCTTTGATTAATTAATTTTCCAGGATAACTGACAGAATGTGGTCAGTTTGTGTTAGGACTAGGTAATTATAAAGGCAGCCTGAATGACCCATGACTGCAAACAACTCCATGAGCTCAAAATAATGGTGTGAAGATGATGCACAGAACATAATTATGGATAGATTACCAAGAAGATCATATCCTTTGTTCTCGTCGCCAAAGGAGTCCCCATGATGGCGCATATCCAGTAAGCCCTGCATGTGGCACTGAGACTCATTCCCTACACATCAATGCCAAAAGGATCCAGTCAAATGTTCTACAAATGTATGTTATTGCAAAGATATCAATCACAACAGGAGACGTAGAATAGTCAAGGGCAGGTACTAGGGTAACACAATATCCTACCAAAGTCCATTAGGTTGCGGAAGTCCCTCCCAAAGTCCTCTTTCAGTGTAATTTCCTCCGACCGCGATTGGTTAAGGGAAAAGTTGTCTGCAACACTTAATGCACTGTTTTCAGGCACAAAAGACAGCAGGGGGAAAACAGTTATATTACCTGCATAACTACAGCCTAACATTATCTATTGATGGAAGCATTGCAATACTTTGGGTGAGGCAGCTGAGCGTCGAAGGCAGTAAAATCTTCAATCAAGGTAATTGATTCAATCGCTGCCTCCAGGCCCTCCACAGGCAAATCAGTCTGCCCTGACAGGTTAAGAAAGCAGCATTAATTCTAGATAATAAAGGCCAATTCACATCAACAACTTAAAATTCAAGAATTGTTATTGAATAAAGTGAAATAAAAAATAATAACATAACATAATAGTATATGCAAACAATTTACTTAGGCTATTGCTGATGCAAGTCTGTTTCTACACATGTGGTCTGTTAATGATGGGTTAGGAATGTGTCTTTTAACCCTTAGTTCAGTATTTGTTGATGGTGACAAAAAGATAAAAATAAATAAAAGAAAGCATAACCTACCCGGCCTAAAAGACAACTTTATTTTAACCAGTGCATCGCTGCAGTCTGCAAGGAGATACTTGGTTTTTCTGGAGTAGATGCGCACTACTCCCATTAACAGGTGACCAGACGTGCGCAAGCCAATTTTCATCTAACAGTTACAGTAAGACAGACACACGTGAATCAGTGTCATCATCATCGTAAACAAATGTGAATCCACAATTGAGATGTACCTTTTTAGAAATAATTTCATTGATAGTGCTCTCCAGGTTGCAGTCAAAGACGTGAGCCTTGGTGACCTTCCTGTCCCAGTGCGCTGCCAGCCAGACACGTGCTAACGAGTCTCGCTTAGATGAAAACAGTTGCGTGTAGAACATCATCCTGAAACCTTGAGTCGGTGAAGATACCCTGGTCACCTAGTTAGAGCAGGTTTAATTAGGACACACAGAGACGGCAAAGACAGCTAGCATTGGTTTATGCTAGTAACCCAATCGTCTAGTTAGCCGCACCTCACTCGGAATGCACGAGCTAGTATCAAGATTAGTTTTGTTATGTGTTTTATAGCGTTATTAATCATCAAAACTTCAAACAACTTCATATTTTTTAAAATGGACAATCCAGCCGTTTCCATTTTGTGTAGATACAACCGCTCACCTGACTTCTTTCCCAGTGAAGTTTTGAACCTGAAGTAAGTTAGCTTTCGAAAATACCGCCTTGACAGTACGTCTCGAGCGAAGTGTCATAAGAAACAACCGCGCACGCACACTACACTCTCAGTTGTGTCGTTTTTTTTCTACGGTTTTTATTACAAATTTGAGATAAGTTGTATAATTAGGTAGTGATGTAAATTCATTGCTTCATGAACCAACTCCAGAGTGCAAGCTCGTTTACCTTGTATCTCTGAATAAACGACGTGTTGAACATTTAACACTCTCAGTCATACTTAGCCCGAAACAACGATACCACAGCAGATCAAGATGTAGTTTCATCATTAGTTAATTAGTTAGTATTGGGGGGGGGGGGGGGGGGGGGGGGGAGACATTTATTTGAACGACAGCATTTACAACGCCCGCAGTCATGGAGGACACAGAGTTCATGTTCTCTACTTATAACACGAGGGGGCAGTATTACCCCGGTTGGATTTAGGCCTGCGCAATTGGTTTGCCCTTCGTTTTAACCTTTGCTTTCTTTTTGACAGAATGTGTAATTGTGATGTATCTTGTTGAACGGTTTTTGCTCAAATAAAATGTATGACAGCATGATCTCTCTCTCTCTCTCTCTCTCTCTCTCTCTCTCTCTCTCTCTCTCTCTCTCTCTCTCTCTCTCTCTCTCTCTCTCTCTCTCTCTCTCTCTCTCTCTTCTCCTCTCTCTCTCTCTCTCTCTCTCTCTCTCTCTCTCCTCTCTCTCTCTCTATATATATATATATAAATGCCCAAATCAGTTGTGGGTGTGTCTGGTGAAAGGGATGCAATAGAATACTTGGCCAGACTTCTGAGCAGCCTCAGTGTTTGTGTCCAGCTGTAACACAATTTGATTTTAAATTAACTTTCCTTTGATAAAAACAGAATGACCATGCACCAAAAGCTCCTTTAATACAGCGTCTTTATTCAGCTTAGTATCACAAATTGCTTTATTGATGAGCATGGACTCCACTGATTAAATTGACAATTCCATTGTTTAAAACGATGGTGGTGATTAACTGTCCTCATGTCTTCTTTATTATTTGTTTTTGAGGCATCATGTACACTATGGAATGGGACATAAGATTGAAACTAATAAAAAGAGCTTTGATGACACACATACATTGACTTTCTTTTGGTTCGACAAAGACATTCTGTAACAATACTAACATTACAATATACTACGGTAACCCATTGCATTGATGTTGGGTGAATATTTCTCTTTTCACTATTTATTGTTTTCACTTTCCGTGTTATTTTTTCTCATTGCAACAGTAAAGGATGCTGTATAATCTATACGATAATTCGATAGATTTAGCAAGATTTATGATCGTTGATCCTGCATTTTCTTTTTTCTTTTAATAATCAGCCCTGCTCCTGCAACTCATCTCAATGAGATCATCATCCAATAAAGGCTTGTACCTAGAAAGACTACAACCATGGAATGTGAAAAGGTTCAAAAGGTACCCCGGCCCCAAGAGTAGGCAGAGTGGTCCCCAAGAATACTGTCGTTTGGATATGTCAAGGTGTTAACATATCACAATGGATACATAACACACAACTCACAGTTCTCTTGGCTGTGTAGGCCCACTGAGGCGTGAGCTGTAAATCTTGCGCAGAGGGTCTTATTATCCTCCAACAGAAAGGATGCTGGGACACACTACAGGAAGTGCGCCTGCAGTCGAGCTGGGAGTCGACACACCGCCACCTCCCCGGGGGAGGAGTGGGTCAGTGTGCTGGCGGTAGGCAGGGGCGAGGCCCGGGCACATGGAGATCCGTCCCCCGAGTAGTCCAGACACGCGCCGTAGCTCTCCGGCTGTCCGTTGGAGAAGCGCGTGGAGACGCTGGCGTCCTTGTGGTCCTGGCACTGCGTGCGGGACCCAAAGCGCTGCCCCTGGTCCGGCTGGGGACTGCCTCGGCACATCCTCTGCCGGAACGAGGACGTGTCGCTGTATAGACATTTACGAAAGTTGGGTTTGCACAGGAGGTAGACCACGGGGTTGTAGACGGTGGAGATCTTGGCCAGTATGGCCGCCATGGCGAACGCCACGGGGGAAATTGAATCAGCGTCGCCGAACGCGGCCAGCATGGACACCACGGCGTAGGGGGTCCAGGCCCCCAGGAAGCCAATGCAGACCGCCACGGACAACTGAAGAGAGGAGCATGCACACACACACACACACACACACACACAGGCACACACACACACACACGCACACACACACACACACACACACACACACACACACACACAAGCACACACACACACACACACACACATACACACACACACACAGCCCCCGCCCCACACACACACAAGCACACACACACACAAACACACACAGGCAGACACACACACACAGGCACACACACACACACATACACAGATAAAATACACACATAAATAAATACTTATATATCCAACAAATAAAAAAGATCAGATGTCAGAAGTGTGACTAAATACAAACAAAGGCGCCCTTATTTTCGAGACACATGACTTCCTGACCTTGACGATGAGCGCGTGCGCATTGCTGGTTCGTGACTGCGGGTGGCGACACGTGCTGCTGCACGGCCTGCTGTGACCCGCGCACCGTCAGCAGGATGAAGGCGTAGGAGAGGAAGATGACCACGCAGGGCACGGCGTAGCAGAACAGGAACAGGCACACGATGTAAGACAGGGCGGAGAGGCTGTGGTTGGGCGAGCGCCAGTCGATGCAACACGCCGTGCCGTAGGGCTCGACCGCGTAGTTGCCCCACTGTGCCAGGGGCCCCACCGCGAACACAGACGCGTAGGACCAGACCCCCCCCACCATGACGCAGGCGTGGGAGGAGGAGAACTTATTGCCTGAGCGATGAGGGGAAAGGGAGCTGTGTTGTGAGTTACATTTTGGAACCAAATCGGTTGATTTGGTTTTACACGGTGACTAGCGCGAAACCCTTAAAGTTAAACATCATCCACTGCGTCAGCCCCCGCCATCTCACCGTGGTTAGGAAAGCAGACTTTCAGACAGCACACCAGGGACAGGGCAGTGAGGTTGGTGAGGCTGCACAGACCAAACAACACGCCACAGAGAGCGTACGCCTGACAGGTGACTTCCCAAACAGCCACCTGCAGAAGGGAGACACAGGAGGTGAGAAAGGCAACACGTTGTCCTTGTGACCTAATCTCCGCGATACTGTTTGGCTGTAGGATGTAGGAATTAAACCATATCCTCTACCTATGGGAGAAAGCTGACGGTATGGCCAAAGGAAACAAGGAGAGGGTCATCCCAAGGTCACTGATTGATAGATTGACGATAAAAAAACTCAGCCGGCTTGAGGGTAAGCCTTTTACGATAGGCGACGAGTAGAAGAACACCGTTGCCCACGAGAGACAACGCACCTGTGGAGGTAGGAGAAAGAGGGAAACATGAGCTGAAGCGGAGAAATAACAGAGCTATGCCTTTTATGGAGGGGTGATTTTAGGTGCTTTTAAGCCAATGATGCCAGATATCGGAGAACTCACAGAACACCGTATAAAGGGATCCCATGATAACATCGTGTTCTCTAGAAATGGTGGAGGCGAAAACATCAGATGCGTCTGAGGCATTTCCCATCTGGAGAGGAGAGGCGAGAAAGAGGAGGCGAGGCGGTGTCGTGAGCAGACACTACATGCACATGTTAACTGGTACTTAGTATTGTATGGAATCAAATATCCAAGCCTTCACAATGGATTTACAGCACTGATTAAACTTATTATTCGTTAAATATTTATAAATGTATTACGTTATTATTAATCGTAATTATTCGTTTTTAATGAGCGGAAAATAAAAATAGACCACATAAGCCTTATATATTTAAATGAAGATCTTAATCTCCCAATTAATCCTAAGTATATTTTTTTACAAAACAGGTAATGTAATAATATTGAGATTGTGAATCAATGATCAGCAAAAAACTGCCATGTACTTCCATGTATGCATATTGTGTGTGATTGTCAATGCACATTTTGTGCACAGGTCTTGGAGCTGAGAGGGGATACTGAAAAATTATGTAGGACATTATGTTAACACAAGAACAATTATAAATAAACTAAGAGTAGTCCTGTGGAGTGCCAAAATAATATATATATTTAAAAAAAAAAGGAATCATATTATAAATCAGGCATTATTAACAGATAGACAGGCTTGGCGGAACTGTGGAGCTTTCAGGGGTTTCAACAGATGTTGTCCAGTAATATCTTCAGTAATATCCATGACTCTGATTATGTCACGGTCTGAAGATTATCTGAGGGAGAAAGAGAGGGTGGCTGGGTGGTGGGGGGTGGGGCGACATTTAAGTTCCATAGGACTTAAACCCTGATTGCATCTGCACACGTATATGCACACACTTTCACACACAAACCCCAAAAAAAAGCATGCACAGACTCACACGTGTACACACACACAAACACCCACACACAAATACCCACACATTCACACTCACACACACACACACACACACACACACACACACACACACACACACACACACACACACACACACACACACACACACACACACACACACACACACACACAAACAAACAACACACTAACACGATACTGACACTTTCATATAATATTGACAATCTTCTTGAAAGGAGTGTCATGCGTTCGAATATTTTACAGAGATGCAACAGTCTGGTTTGGAATTAATAGGTCTTAAAATACCACATGGGTTCAGACATTTCTAGAAACCAGATGAGTCAGGACTTGGCAATGACCAGTATTTGGCTCATTTGATATCTAAATGTCTTCAAACCCACCTTTTCATTTATAGAGATTTAACTTAGAAAAGTAGACAGATAGTAGAACAGGGATCAGAAGATCTGCAACATATTACAAAATCGAGCCTGCCTTAGGAGTTAAGACATATTGAAGCTATTGCTCTGGACTAAAAGCAGAATATAACCGTATCTAAAGCTTAAAGATTACATCAAGTCATGTGTCTTATTATTTAAATTGTAATCTATCTTTCTATCTGGGAAATACGTTAAATCATAATATACCAAAAGAGAAAATTGTACATCTTGTCTGTCAAGAGGGAAATCTCAGTAACCACCCAGCGATAAACACTGAG
>NC_082382.1:9932252-9962252 GCF_031168955.1 Gadus macrocephalus | reverse complement strand
ATGGTATTTCTGTCCATCCATCATTACTTCCCTCTGACCTCAGTGGAGAGGCCAATTGTAACTGTCCGTTGGCAAGCGAGCCTTTGTCACGTAAAAAAAGTCACTTGGGCTGACATTGTCTAGCGTTCTTTGCATGTCAATTGGCTCAGACATACCCAAACGTGAGTCCTCGTCACTCTGAAGTGACAACTCAAGTACTTCTCTAGTGCCATCTGGTGGTCTTAATTAGACATAACGATTCTTCAGGATAGAATAATAGCTCCTAATACGATTCTTAGATAATGAGCGTTTAACAAAACTGGATTCTGATATTTGTGTTTATTTAGAAACCAGTAGGTTATTCGATTTATTCGATTGCGAGTATTAAGATTCTTCTTTAATTCTATTTTTGTTTATTTTGCTTCAACAAAATGACAGATGCAAGTAGACAGGGCAGGCCCTATACAAGAAATGATACAGTATAAAAAAAACGTGGACACCTCTATTCTAGACAAATTCTACACACTTAAAAAATACAAAATACATACATGTAAAAAATTTGTCTCACAAAACCCAGTCAAAAAAACAATCATCTCAATATTCCCCAAAATGCATCGTCATAGTCAATGGTAATTCTCCAAGCCACCAAGGCTCCTGAAATGAGGCACATCATAGCAGCATCTTAGACAAATGGTAGTGTTGTGGAAATGAAACAACAAATACAGTTTACAGCATAATAACATTGTATATATCATACGGATATTAATATTCAAGGAATAAGACAAATCGAACCATTGTGTGTCTCAGTGCTGGTTCTTCACCCGTATGTACAGTACAGAGCATCAAATAAAACGCCTATCCACATCCTGCAACCCTTTCGGTTATTTCTCTTTTGGACTCGTGAATGTGTGGCCGTGAAGCTCTCCGTCTAAATCAAGGTGAACGCGTCTCCCCTCGTCTGACCCGGGGCGGCGGTCGTCGGTGGCGTGGTCTCCGCCTTGGCGCTGCAGTTCCTCACCTCCCCCCGGAGGTCGGTCAGCTGCTGGGCGTGGCTGTAGAGGGTGCCGTTGAGCTGGGTGAACAGCCCCTCGGCCTGGCTCTCCAGCTCCTCCCGGATCCGCTCCAGGTCCTCCGCCACGTGGCTCAGCCCCTTGCACCGGTCCTCCACGCTGGCCATGCGGCCCTCCACCTGCGTCACCTCCTTCCTCACCCCCAGGGCGGTGCTGCGGCAGCCCTGCAGCTCCCCCGCCAGCCTCCGCCTCATCTCCGTCAGCTCCCCCTTCAGCCGGCTGAGCCGGCGCTCGCCGGACCCCAGCATGGAGGCCTGCCGCCCCACCAGCTGCACCACGCCCTTCATCTGCCCGGCCAGCCGCTCCTCCCGCTGGTGCCAGGTGCTGTTGGCGCGCTCCACCTGGTGCTCCACCGCCCCCACCGAGCCCCGCAGGACGGACAGCGTGCGGTTCACCGAGCGGATGTTGAACTTGAGGAAGGTGAGCTCGCCCTGAACGGAGGAGCCCGCCGCCGCCGCCTCCTGCTGCCGCTCCCTGAGGGCCAGCTGCCTCTGGAGGCCGTCCAGCGTGGCGTTGAGGCTGTCGAGGCGGTCCGCCTGGAGGTCCAACACCCCTTTCAAGACCTCCTCCTGGCGCGGGTCTGCGGCGGTGGTCGTGGCCGCGTCTCCTTGGATGGCGGAGGAGCTGGGGGACGAGGCGCAGGACGAGCCGCAGCGAACCTCCAGGCTGCTCAGGTGCTTCTGGACGCGGTCCACGTCCGTCTCCAGCCTCCGCCGGAGGGACTCCAGCTCCGTCTCCAGGGTGGGCACGGAGTGGCCCTCCAGCAGGGCGGGGGCCGTGGCGTTGCCCAGCTCCTCTACGGCGTTCAGCAGCCGGCCCTCCAGAGCCTTCAGCTGCCCCGCCATCTTAGCCTCCAGCCTCTGCTCTACGTCACTGCCGAGCGCGTCACCGGCCCGCCCTGCCAGCTGCCCAGGTGTGGCCGTACCCGTCAGATTGAGCTTGGACTCCACGTACCCCAGCCTCCCCTCCAGCATGCCCTCGATGTGGTCCCTGTGGCCCCCCAGCTCCACCCTCAGGTGGCCCTGGGACCGGTTGAGTCCCGCCACTGACGTCTCCAGCTGCTGCATCCTGTCCACCAGCCCGGGCATCCCGCCACAGCAGCTCTCCGCCGCCTCCAGTCCGTGGACCTGAGTCTGCAGGTGGACCATCTCTCTCTTCAAAGTGCCGGCCCTGTCCTCCAGGCCCTGCTGCATCCGCTCCTGCTGCTCCCCGTGCTCCCGCTGGCACTGGCGCCTCACCTCGCCGGCCTTCTCCTCGCAGCGGCCCTCTGCGCCCGTCGCCCGCCCCTCCAAGCCGTCCAGGATCTCAGCTCGGGCCGAGCTCAGCTTGACATCCACCAGGGTTTCCGCAGCCTTCCGGCCGTCTCCTACGAGGCCGCCGACAGAGCCGGACCGCCCCCCCGACAGCGTCTTCAGGGCCCCGTCGTGACTCAGCACCGTGGTCCTCAGCTCCAGAAGCTCGGCTGTTCTGGCCCGGAGGTCGGCCCTCAGCTCCTCCATCTTCCCGTTCAGGTCCCCGGCGACGGGGAACACGAGCCTGCCGTCCAGCCCGTCCAGCGCGGGGTCTCCGCCGGGGATGTCCCCGAACCCCACGGCGAGCGCCGGGGCCGACACGGGGCCGGGGCCGGCCGAGAGCAGGGCGGAGAGCATCCTGTTGGCGTCTTCCCTCAGGGAGGCGCGCAGACCGCCCTCCAGCCCGTTCACGGTCCCCCTCAGCGTCTCCAGACCCTGGCTCAGACGCCGGAGGTCGTCCTCCATCTGGTCCAGACGCTCACCCGCCTCGCCGTTCAGTCCTTGGCCTGAGAGGATGGAGGAGGGGGGGAACAGAAGGTTATTCTGAATTCCATGTGCATGGTAGTCTCTGTTTCTTTTTTAACCATCCACATTTCTGATACAATGCATTTAATTGCAGTGCATTCATATTTCCAATTCATATCAAGAATAAAGAAATATGAATACCTGCATTTTAGATATTAGCTTCAAAGTTCCTTGTCATTCTTTGTCACATAATTGACCTTCTATCTTACCTTCAACCTCTTGGCCTTCATCAGTAGGAGCAGTTTGAACGGACACATGTTGTGCCGGTGCATGGCCGTGCTGGTCCTCATGTCCGAGTCCATGCCCGTGTTGGGGTCCATGTCCGGGTTCTGTTTCCGGCTGCGTCTCGTGCTCTGGCTCTGTCTCATGCTGGCCTTGATGAGGGCCCTGGTGGTCCGGCATGGCCCCGGGTCCCGAGGGGTATTCTTCAAAGGATGTCTCGGGGTAAGAGGGGGCCATCGGAGAGTCAAAGTGACGCATGGGGTACCCGCCAGGAGGGGGCCCGTTCAGCTGACCCCATGGGTTGGCCTTCATGGGGGGGCCCTCGAATACGGGGCCTTTGTGCGGAGGGCCCTTGAGCTGAGGTCCCTTAAACGTTTGGCCCTTGTACGACGGGCCGCTGAAGGGGGGCATCATGCGGACCGGGTGGTGATGAGCCGACTCCATGCAGCCGTAGCCGGAGAAGCCGGGGCAGCAGCGCCACTCCAGCTCCGTCACCGTCTTATGAGCCACTTTGAAGACGGGTTTGTACATCAGACGATACCTGATGGTGTGGAACATCATCCGTAAGAGACAACTCTAAAGGCCGTATTTCGTCAGAGAAGGAATATCGAAACAAAGCACTCGGTTCACTAAATACTATTCTAAAACGTTTCTCGTTTGGCATGGCACTTACAGGAGAGCAGGACATCTCTTCCCCCAGGAACAGTTGTTGTACTCAGCCTTGACGTACGGGGCCGCCCCCTCTTGCATGGTGAAGGAAACGGTCTTCTCAACCACGTAGGCACAGTGGTTCCTTAACAGAAGAATGAAGAGAGGATGTGAGGCACACAGCAGTGCTCTCTGTGATCGCAGCTGTGATGATGACTCTTTCAGCTGCGATCAAGGAATGATGGCGGAGGAGAGTGAGAGAGAGGAAAGGAGAGAGGAAACTTACTTGTGTCTGCTGGTGGGTTTCCCAGGGTCATGATGCTGAGCGTGCCCTGCCTGGTAATGGTTATACTGGGGTGGACTGTAGAACTTGGCTCCAACCAGTGAAGCAAAAAGAATCAGGGCCACACATGGAGAAAGGGGTCTCACGTGCTTCATGGTACAGCCACTTGTTGCAAGTAAAAACTTGAAAATCGAAAGGTCAGATTAAAAGATAGAGCAAAAATATTATTTTCCACTATTGCCAAGTTTGCAAAAATATAAACACAAACCCAAAAAGGATAGAAAAAGGAAAACGGCTTGATCCTGAAATGAATGACTAAATAATAGAAACCAAATCCCTGCGGCACAACCTCCAGTCTCGGTGGTGCGATCAGGAGTGCCGTTAAAACAGAGTGCCAACCTATAAATGGTGACCCTGAAGCAAGCCTGGGTGTGGTGGACTCTTCCGGAGGGACAACGGTCCACTGTGAGGTTTGGGGGGACGGCTGAAGCCACTAAAAGGGTCTTAATGGCCCAGCCCCTCCCCTCCTTACCCTGTCAGAGTCGCACCAAGGTGAGACTAAAGTGGGACTCAGGGAGAGGGCAGAGCCCCCCTTCTCAACACTACATTTCAATTTCTAACGTTATATAGAAATACATACGATAGCGTCACTTGTTTGACAGCCCACTCGTCCATGCAGCACAGAGCCTACTGTGGACGAATGGTTTCTATGACAACTTTTCCTCCCTGACATCACGGCAAACGGAAAGAGAACTAAAATAGCTGGGTTCCTGAGGATGAGTGCTGCTCATTTCTCCTGAGCGTTTAGAAGTCTGATGAAACTTTTAAGTTAACTTATTAGTGCTGAGGGCTTTATGAAGCTGTTGCTTGGCACGTACATTGTCACTTGAGTTAGTCTCGCTACTGCAGCCGTAAGCAGCTTAATGGTCTCGTCTTGCTGTTCATATTTAATGTGGAGCTAAGCATTACACGTGTCTTTCCCCGGCCTGGTTACCGTTGAGTTTGAACTCCTTGGATCAGGGAGGTCTAAGCCAAAACAAGGTGACGCAAGGCATGTGATTTTTGCTTGGGTAAAATAAAAAGAAGCTAATAAAGAGAAGCTAATAAAGTTATTGTGTTTTCTGAGAGCCTGGGCTGTTGTGGTGTTACTGTTTCCAAGCTGCTTCGATATCCGTTGACACATCTTGGGTTCTTTGACTTCACACATACACACAGAGTCAACCTTTCACTAAAACTAGCAGCAAACCACCAGGACCCGGGACAAATAAACACAAATGCCCTGTGTTAGAAAAACACATGCAATCGAACGCACTTGTGTGAACACACACACACACACACACACACACACACACACACACACACACACACACACACACACACACACACACACACACACACACACACACACACACACACACACACAGGCAAAAAAACACACATGACTCACAAAGCTGAAAAAATTACTCATACATAACAAAGTGGTGTTTTATAGAGTCAACTTTGAAAATGAATTAATGTGGCCACATAAAAGAATGTATTAAGACTCTATCCATTCATTTCCTCTTTGAGTTCTGCTCTGAAGTAATTTATTCTACAACCCTTTGTACCTTTGTCTTTATCATGCATTTTGTAACTCGCTTGCGTCTGTCATCTGGCAGTCATCTGGGGTCAAAATATTGACCCCAAAAATGCACCACAAGAATTTGTGGCCCAGTCTGTGGTGTGACTTTGTTCATAACACCCAATAGCTTTTTTGTGGTTTTCTTTAAGTGTTTTACTTTTTGCAAGCACAACTATTCATGCCAGAACTCAAGATTTAATTTACTACCAAGTCTGTGTTAGCCTGGTTTCTACTTCCACAGGGAGAACATTGTGTGCATTATTTCAGAAGGATCTGCTGATTGGCTGTTGTTAACAGCTCATTTCCTGCTTCCTGTTTGTACCAGGACCCACCTTTTTTCACCTGCATACTCCCTTATTCTATTGAAACTACCACAAAAGTGTATGTGTGTGAACAGTGTTCAGGGTAGGTGTGTGCGTGTGTATGTATGTGTCTGGGAGGGGACTCATTCATATTTTCCCAGCAGCATACTTGTATTATGTATTCCCCACAGCTTTAAAATGTCAAAGGTGTGTCAACAAAACTCTCCATTATAGGATTGGAAACATTGCAGACCACATAGGAGCTGCGGCCGGCCTTGGCCCTGGACAACAATCGCGCCATTATTCTGAAAGGGACCGGCCACCCCACCCAAAGTGGTCACCGATGACATCACAATGTCACAGCTGTTCAGCCTCCACACACCTGCCAATCAAAGGCCTGCATCACGGTTCAACCGTTCCTAAAGCCCACTCACCAGCCCCATTAGAGAGAGTAGAGGCTCCAATGGCACGGGGAAAAGAAAATAGTTTTAGAAAGAAGACGGATAGGTAAACAAGGTGGAAACATGATTGTTGTTGTTGTATGTTTGGCTTATGTGTGATCAGACTAGCATGGGCATTTACACCCCTTCTTTATAACCTTAGTTTGGCAGTCTGTACACCCAGGCCATATAGGAAATGTCACATTATTTGACCATGTTTATTTCTAACGCCTTGGTTCCACATTCTGAGTCTTCGTGCTAATGTTTTGAAGTGGCTTTTCTCTTTACTCTAATGTCGGATTCTAAACCAGTGCCGCTCTGGCATTGACAATGATTTTCTCACACGCCGTGCTGTTTTGACTAGTTTAAAGTAGTGAAAGGATACCATTGTAGGTATTCCTTGAAGGTCAACACATTTGTAGAATTTCACTTAAGCCCTTAAACTCCACCTCTCCTGAAAGCCAAGGTGGAGGAATCTCCAAACACGTAGTGTGTACCATTAGCCTTCTCTGAACCGTTCTGTCTGACTGCATTCTGGAGAGAGAAAGGTCAAACGGAGAACTTAACGTAACAAAAGTTGTGTTAGAGTGTCAACTTTAATACTGTATAGGCCTATTAGGATGAGGAATGGGGGACTTAATACTTCGAGTTTGTTATTCAGCTCTGTGCTTCACTGGCCGGCATCCATTTGTGTGTATTGATCTTCAAGTGAAGAAACAAACAAGACTAATTGGTCTCGTGCTTCACTAACCCCATCTCTTTTTGCTGAATTGAAGTCATGTAAAGAGGATTTGATAGGCATCTGTGCACAACATTTTCATAACACACTCTGGTATGTGTTGGCGGAACTGTATTGTATGTTTACTTAGGGCCATCGTGGCTAATTATAATCTGGAGGAAATAGTCGTTTGACAAAACAAATGTTACGGGCAAACCTCATCTGTTGGCCAAACAAAAGTGCTGAGTCTGTCTGGCACACTTCACATTTGCTGAGCAGGTTTGGTTTGTTTGTGCTAGTGGTTCAGTGCACACATTGGAAGACTTAGACGCTTTTAGGAGGTTTCACTGAATCATGCCCACACCCCTCAATTTATTACTGTAATTCAAAATGTGCAAATATACATTTTAAAATTCCGACCATTTTAATGAAATGCTGGTGAGATTGCCACCTTGTGGTCGTTTATAATGTTATGGTGCACATCACAGCGTTATCTGAAGGAAGGCGCTTGGCCTGTTTTGATAGAAGATGATTCTGTAAAAGAACTGCATACTACAATCTCGCATATGCAAGATGCTTTTGAGTACATGTTCATCATAAATATATAAAGCACATTCGTAAACACATAAAGCGCGCGCGCGTGTGTGTATGTGTGCGTGCGTGCGTGTGTGTCTGTGTGTGTAGGGGGGGATTATTCCTCAGTGAAACGTTGACACATTGACAGCTGCTCAGGGTTCATCTGGGTTATTAATCTTTAAGGCACTCTTCTCTCCTGTGAAAAACATTAATATGATGAGTCATATATTCATCTGTTCGTTATTGGGCCACACAGTTGTTCTATGCATGGTCGATAATGCCTGAGCGTGACACACATCACGTAAAACCTTTTGCGTTGAGAACCTTGCTTTAAATTTTGTTTGGTTTAATGGGTCAGAGTGCATGGTGCACTCTGACATAATCCGTCTAATGTCCTGCCAATGCAGTCACCAAACCCTACAAAGAGGGTCCATCATACTTGCCTTTTGCCCGTGGACATACACAGAGCGTCCTTTATCAAGTCACGGGTAAGAGGAACTCCTTATTGTGGAAGTAGGCTGCTCTATTCTCCCTGGCAGAGGCTTTTCATTAGGCTGTCTCCAGCCTCCACTGGCTGCTTTAATTACAGGCTGCAGGCTGTGGAGGCTCAGAGAAAGAGTCGCGTTTGGGATTCTCACGGCATTAAAAAAAAAACACGCACTTGCGTAGTAAGACTGTAGCCTACTCGCAAAACCAGCTTTTGGACATTCTTCGCTATTTTAAACAACTTGGCAGCACGGAGTGTCGGTTGATTATATCATTTGCATCTTGGACGTCGAGCCGCAGGAATGTGGCGTCTCTGACTGAAGCCCGTCCGAATCGTCAGCGGTGGATGACAACAAAGTTGGTCGCATGGGTTTATAGCACGAAAAACGTTGTTGAGAACGAAGGAAAAGCTGCGAGTCGGGGTTAACGTGACGATGGGCTTGGTTTGAAGAGCGACGGCGTCTAAACCAGGACACAAAGTGCGCCATGGCGGTGGACGGTAGGAGATGTGTTTGTTAAAAACTGCATTTTGCAATGATGTAGCGTGTATGTTACATTGTGCACATTAAGTTTGTGTTCCGCTTCCGAATTAGTTAGTTCTGGTTGTTTTCATCAGATTGCCCTTAAGTAAGATTCAGCAAGGCATCAGCAGAGCAGTGTTGTGTGTGTGTGTGTGTGTGTGTGTGTGTGTGTGTGTGTGTGTGTGTGTGTGTGTGTGTGTGTGTGTGTGTGTGTGTGTTTGTGTTTGTGTTTGTCTTCGTGTTTGTGACAGTTGCTGTATTTACTCGCGTGGCCGGTGTGACAGTGTCGTGTGAGTGGTCTGGCTCTGGTCCCACACACGGAGAGATCGTGGTCTTAGGACAGGCTGGGTGCTGAAAGGGACAGCGCCCTGGACTGCAGGGTACAAGCGTCCTAGGGCTAGTTTGGGAGATCGGTTGAGAGTTGAGACCCCCCCCCCCCTCCCCTTCAGAGGATCTCTTTAACCTCCATTTTTAAAATAACATTCCGAAATGTGATATTTAATATCGTTTAATATAACTGAAGATCTACGATGAAACTCAACTCCCATAAAACTGATATTTGACCGACCCAGGAAGAATTGATGGATATTTGGATATTTTTGTTGTTGCAGGACGTCGACTATTACTGTAAAGAACATTTAACCGACAATGCGTGATTAGGGTTCAGTAATAGTTCAGAGGACTCAGCATGTGAGGAGGAGACGAGGCTCCTATTGCTGGATGACACCCACCACAGTGAACACTGTGGACGTGGAGCCTTCATAAACAAGAGATGGAGGAGATTGTATTGAAAACACATTCTGATCAACTGCTGCCAGTTTATTTAGTGTTTGCACTATTCCCTCTCTCTGTGCCGTCTTTGGCAGGGGGTCTGAAATAAAGCAGTGTTGAGTGATGCAAAGGAAGAGCCCAGCGGAACACTAAAGACGCTCTTTCATCTCTGCATCCTGTTCCCGCGCTGCTATTTCCTCTCATTATTCGAATAAAACGCGTTGACTCTGATTTGAGATTCAAATGAACAATGCGTACATTTACATATGTGCGCACACAAACACGCACAAGCTCATACGATCACACACGCATGCACACAAACACACCCACACACACGTACACGCACACACACGCACGCAAGCGCACGCACACACAAATAAGCGCACATAAACTCGCTTCAAACGGCAAGTGAAAATCCTCCACAATCTGGTTCATGAATCAGTAATGGTCCCAGGGCTTCCCGTCAGGTCTTGTATAGTAGCGTGTGTTTACTCTCTCTCCTCGCCTTCTTTCATGACTCTGCTTGGCAGCCACCTGCTGATGGGCGTGTTCGGAGCCTGGGCCACAGCAGGTCTCCTCGTGATGATGAGCAAACAACTCGTCTATCATCAGCGTCTGTCAGCGTAGTCGTAGAGCGTGAACTACTGGAAGACGCCTGTGTGGTTGTTCTCTGTTTAGTGGTTCTCTGTGTAGTGGTTCTCTGTGTATTGATTCTCTGTGTAGTGGATCTCTGTGTAGTGGTTCTCAGAAGGCCTGTGTAGTGGTTCTCTGTGCAGTGGTTCTCTGTGTAGTGGTTCTCTGTGTAGTGGTTCTCTGTGTAGTGGTTCTCTGTGCAGTGGTTCCCTGTGTAGTTGTTCTCTGTGCAGTTGTTCTCTTTGTAGTTCTTCTCTGTGTTCTCTGTGTAGTTGTTCTAGTGGTTCTCTGTGTAGTGGTTATCTGTGTAGTTGATCATTGTGTGGTGGTTCTCTGAATAGTTGTTCTCCGAGTAGTCACACACTGGTTTCTTTTTACGAGCCTGTCGGTAAAGAGATACCTCACAGGAATGAACTCATCCGTCACTGACATAATGTCTACTGTTTCACATCTGACCTGCCCGCAGTCCCGCACACACTGCGACTGCCGAGGGCTATCCGGCAGAAGCCTTCTGTCATCCACGCATGTCCTGTGCTACGGTTGCACTACAAACCCAGACAATCTCAGGATATCACTTTTATCGCTGTCTGAATAGTTTGATGCAACCATTACGCACTCATTAAGTAAAGTCCACTTACGTCCACCTTCCCATCGCTAGCTGCTCCACACTGTGTCACACTATTGTTGTTTCCTTGGTCATACAGCTTTGGATATTTTTTTATTTACACCAATTTGGAGGGCATACTTAGATTGTTCTCAGCCTCCCTTGTAATTCACGTTGGATACAACGCATCTTTAAAAGGACGACACGCAAAGCGTTCTCTCTCTGCGTCCCACAGCCGCGTCCAGCTTCAGTTTCTGCCGGCCGGCGGTGGAGTACCGGGGGATCCCAGAGGACTTCAAGCGGCAGCTGAGCCGGCGGACCGGCGGGAACCTCACCTGGCACGACGGGCGGGGCCAGAAGAGCGCGGGCGGGAGGACGGTGAAGCTGCTGCAGCAGCCCGGCACCGGCGCCTCCCAGGTACACGACCCCTGTGGCTCACACCTGGGGCCCGCTCCTCCGCTCGGCCGAACGGCACTCCTGTAGGGATCACTGCTGCCAGTAGACTTATCAAGAGAAGTCCAGGGCCTCGTTGGGATGGAAAGGGTTGTGATGCCATTGAAAGGTTGCAGAGTATCATCGTATCGTTTGTAGCTGATAACCATCATTGTTTTTCAGCAGAGTTTGTGTTATGGTTTGTATAGATAAATCATGATTTACAGAGGGACACAAACTAGTTTCCGTTCCTTTAAACTATAGATAGACTATAGTCTAGCTATCGAATATATATATATATAATATATATAAAGATAACTAGATAATTCATGGTAGGCCTAATTATGGACTTCATCTGTTTTGCTATACATATCGGGATCCATATTTTAATTATGGATTTGAATAATAGATAACGTACAGCTCAAAATATAATATGATTATATGAAGTGTATTTTCTTCTCCCTTTCAACTATCCATGGAAGGAGCTCTCTCCCAGCGGGTTGCTGAGCTCCCCTTTAGCCTGCTCCTAAATAGAAGTGATGCTCTGGCATTCTCTGTACACCCAGTCCTATCTGTTGCATAGGACTCTCAATTAAAACACTCTCAGTGATACTCAGTGAAATGGGTCTGTTCTACAAACTTATAAAATAAACATTTAAATATGTGAAATCCCCTCCGTGTGAGACATGATAGCCTTCAGGCCCGCCGCTCAACCAGGACTGTGTCTATACCACCTTAAAACCCCTGCGCGCTGTGAACAGTGTTAGCCATTCCTTTTGTTTTCAATTTGTAAAAGGCTGTGTTTTGTTTTTTTAAACGGGCCTAAGAAGCTAGGGATGTGGACCTGGCTAGCAGAGATAACAAGAGACATGCCCTAAGCCTGGTCTGGTCCCTCAATCCTCTGATGTATTCAGCCTGCTCCATAGTTTGTCTGGCTCTAGAAGCAGAGAACGCTTGTGTTACTAAATGTTGAATGAAAGTAATTTTAAAACTTTCGTGGGCATTTGACTTCAGTGGAGTACAATATATTCAGAAGTGAATCCTCAGCTTCTGAAGCTTTGATGAGCAGTGCAACTTCAGGTAAACGCGAAGGCAAAAGCCTTTGCAGAATGTTTATAATTTGCCTCCTGCCGTAATTTACCCTCGGTTTGATTTGAATAATCACAATCACAGCATCTTTTCTCACTAAAACAAGAGCTGCACCCAAGCAGCTTGCATTGAATACATCCCAAACCCGAAGTTAAATCAGAATACCTTGCTCACTGTACACCATGTAATGTAATCCATTTGCTTTGAACTTTGTGTGCGTGTGTGTGTGCGTGTGCGTTTGCGTGTGCGTGTGTGCATGCGTGTTTGCCATTGTCACTCACTAAGTTATGAATACTGTCTGTATGGAATTTCAAAAAGTGAATGAATGATCAAAGCTGTTATGAAGCTTTCCACATTCAGTATATTCGAGAGTGAATCTTGTAGCCATCTTAAATGTTGGATTTCTTGAGAACATTCAAAAACTTGAACTAGAAGTTCAAAGTATTGACTGTATTTTTTGTTCAAGATATACATAGTGAATGATCCATTTGCCTTTGTCCATCTGTGTCCATCTAAGTTTGTTTGTGTGTCTTTGTTTTTCAGTGACCGTTTATCGAATGTTTTGTGTTTACTCTAGTGAGTCCACATCTGTATTTGTTTATGTTTCCCCCGTGTTACTTTGCTACAAAGACCATAACACCAAGCCCACATTCCAGTACAAACACATGCTTGGCACCCAACAAATGTCAGAAGCTACAGTGGTTTCAGCTGTGTATAAATCCTCTGATGTGCTCAAGGCTTACTTACTCATTTCATACCACATGTGCACTGCTTCTCCCCTCTTTCTTGCATTTCATTTTGACTGCATGCCTGTCTGTGTGTCTATCTCTTCACAGTCTAATTCCAGTGACAACTATGGGATCTACCACACCAGCCCCACTCAGCCCAGCCTCATCCGGCCTGTGGTGCTGTGGTCCCAGCAAGATGTCTGCCGATGGCTGAAGAAACACTGTCCACACAACTACCTGACCTATGTAGAGGTCTTCTCGCAACATGCCATCACAGGTCAGTACAACATCCAAAGTGTCCCCCGTTTAAAGGTTTTCCTTTGGTGATGAAGTATAGCTCTGCTATACTGATATAAAGTTACATATGCATATGCATCTCCAGAAGGGGCTGGGGTGTAGTTGGAAGCAGCATCGTAGCAGTAGCAGCTCGACCGGAATAGAGGGGATCAAAGACATGCGCCGCTCTTTTCTCTGGGTTTTGATTTTTAATTGTGAAGCACTCTGCTCCCATTGGCCGCCCGCCGCTTTCTGCCGAGCAGCAGAAGTCCCGGCCCGCGGGACATCCCACCGCTGGATGAATGAGGTCATTTAACTGTCAAAGAAGCGGCTGTGATTAGCGCAGCTGCTGTATCCATTGGCTGCAGTGTTGATGCGGCGGGGTAGGTGTGCGGTTCCGCGGCCCAGATGTGCTTCACTTTGATCCACATTCTCAAAGCGTTGCGTGGCGTTGTCTCCGTCTGAGGCGTTGCGTGGCGGTCGGACGACCCTTCCCCTGACCCGTCGGTTGCTGTGCTCCCAGGCCGCGCGCTGCTGCGCCTCAACGGGGAGAAGCTGCAGCGCATGGGCCTGGTCCAGGAGACCCTCCGACAGGAGCTGCTGCAGCAGGTGCTGCAGCTGCAGGTGCAGGAAGAGGGCCGCAACTTGCAGCTCCTCAGCAGAGGTGAGGGGGGGACGGGGACGGGGACGGGGGGGGCAGGGGGGCAGGGGGGGCTAGTGGGAGAATACTGAGTGTGTGTGAGCTCTTGTATGAGAGTGATGGTTGTTACGGTGTGTTTGTGATCATGTGTGTGTGTGTGTGTGTGTGTGTGGGGGGGGGGGGGGGGGGGGTGTATGGGTGTGAGTATGATCTAGAGCAAAATTAAAAAAAAAAGACCTTTTTGTTTTATTAGTTGTATTACTTTCAACTGTTTATTATAAATATATATTTCATTCTCTCCTTAGGTTCGTTTGGAAACAAACCATAACCAGATCTACTTAAAGGATGAGATGAATCATGTGGACGTGTGCACATATCTGTGCATTTCATAGAGCAAGAAAGAGAAACATGTCAATTATGGACTAACTTCAATGGGATTCCAATTTCTAACTAGGTCAAAATATTTATATGACCGATATAGTGGGGAAATAGAGAAGTTTTGAATTTGCAATTCACTGATCTACTGTTAGTGTTGTGATTTTAACAAAATAAATTTTTGGTACATTATCATATTGCTCTTTGATGAATAAAATATCAATTTCTGGTGTCTTTGTCTCTCTCCGTGTCACAGAGAAATTTTTTCAACTTGTGCTTGCTTAATAAAAATGAACTTTGAATAATAACGTAAAATATGGAATGTTTATTTTTTTCGGGGCTGATCTATGTGTAAACACTAAACAGCATTAATGAATGATCCCCAACCATACAAACAGACGACGGTGGGAAACTACATTTCCCACAATCCCGCAACCAGGTTGGACAAGGCAAATTAATGGCTGATAATCGCAACGAACGCTGACTTTGAAGTCGTCAGATCCCCATGGAAACGGAGTGTGGGAAGAAGATGTCCTCCCGCTCGGACAGGTACATTCAATCAGTTATTAGTGTTTGTTTCAATTTGCTATTTGAAATGCAATACATTAAGCCTGTCTACTTAAGCTACGGTAAGATACGGCTAGTAGCCTTCCCAATTACCTCTGAGCGTATTGGACTAAGCATTCCCAGGCGATACAGGCAAAGCATCGACTTTTATCATCCATCGATTTAATAATTCTTGAAATCATTCGTCAAGCTGCGAAATATGAGTGTGAGACACTTTAAGTTGAGCTAGGAATGAAGTGCACGGCGTGTTGTCTACAAGCGCAAATGAGAATGAGGTCCTTGGTTGGTTTGATGTGGCTCAGAGCATAATGTGCATCCATACAAACTGTGACAGGGCTTCTACTTTAGATAAGCCCTTCATAAATTCATCCACAATACATGCAGAACAATGTGGCCTGCTAAAACAAGGTATGCTTCAGGGACTGACCTGAAGTAGTCCTCTACGTTGTTGATCCCAATTCTGTTACGATCAACAACCTAGAGGAATTGGTTGTAGCTAGTAACTTAGTGGCTGACCTAGTTAGGAGCAACATTTAGAGGACTACTTCAGGTCAGCCACTAAGTTACCAGCTACTACCGTTTCCAATAGAGTGAGATGGGACTTTTTTCTGAGGTAAACATCTTAATGGCTAGAGAAGGCCTAACCCAAGGGACAAGTCATTCCCTCTAGCCAAAGGTGTTCTACTAATACCGACAGACAGCCTCTCCTGCTCATCATCCTATTAGCCTGCTCGGAGAGAACTGAGAGAAAGGGGAGAAGGACAGACGCAGACAGGATTAAATCTATCGTAATGCCTGATTGTGAATAATCGACTATATTTCCTTGCGAAAAAAGGAAATGAGCAATGGCAGCACCAGGATAAGTTTGCCTAGTCGGATGCCCTTTGTAATGGCTTTGAAGGGGGTAATTCTATGTATATTTCTTTGCATCAAAAGATTTACTCATAGACATGTTGTGAAGCCTCGGGTAGCAGACAGTTCAGTTCATGCTGACATGACTCTGCTTAGTTATGGAGCGAGAATCTGTTGGTCCCTGTCCCTGGCCTAACCACAGGTCGGT
Source organism: Gadus macrocephalus (assembly GCF_031168955.1). Classification (NCBI taxonomy): domain Eukaryota; kingdom Metazoa; phylum Chordata; class Actinopteri; order Gadiformes; family Gadidae; genus Gadus; species Gadus macrocephalus. The sequence continues at coordinate 9,946,394 of NC_082382.1, read as the reverse complement.
AGAGCAGTGTTGTTGGTTCCTTTATGATGCATCTACGTCAACTAGCACTCCTGCTTTTACAACGGGGTTGTGTTCTGGACGTAATGCTGAGCTAAATACCGGCCCAAGGGAGCCATGGTGTGTGATCTGACTGTAACCGAGGGATCTGGGTTAGTTTTACTATACCTCAAGGGCGTTTAGGCCACCTGGTTGCATCTTTTTATTATCTTTCTCTTCATTGGTCGTCATAAGTTTTAGTTGTGTAGATGGAATCGATGTAGAACCATATTCAGCTAACCTCAGAATCTGTGAGGCATACATCCCTGCCTTGATCTTGGCCTTTGCTTTAGCATCAGCAAAAGTGTCCATCAAAGTGATGCAAACTGTGAGACGCACTGAGTCAGCCGTGCTTACATCATTCAGTTGTCAGACCAATAAACAAAGAGCGAATGGAAGTAAGGAAATTGCATAATAAAATAAACGTATAAAAACAACTGTTTGTGGGAGGCATATTATATTATATATTTTAATACTGTGGCACACAGGTTCTCAACCATCCGCTGATTTTTCTAATTTTTCAGAGCCTTGTGATGAAAAACACACGTATGTGCATTCATACATGTGACTGATTTATGCGGTGTGTGTGTGTGTGTGTGTGTGTGTGTGTGTGTGTGTGTGTGTGTGTGTGTGTGTGTGTGTGTGTGTGTGTGTGTGTGTGTGTGTGTGTCCGTGTGTCCGTGTGTGTGCGCAAGCCTGTCTCTGTGTGCATGCGTGTGCGTGGGCCTGCCCCCATGTGCGACCCCCCCCAGCGGCAGCGGAGGCGAGGACTCCCCGGACCAGCGGCTGCCGGCGGCCGCCGTCCCGCGGAGGAAGGGCGCCGCGTCCCAGAGCAAGACGGAGCCGCCGCTGCCGCGCACCGGGACGCGCACCATCTACACCGCCGGCCGGCCGCCGTGGTACGACCAGCGCGGCGCGCAGTCAAAGGAGGCCTTTGTCATCGGTAGGAGAGCCAGGAGATCAGTACCCACCCCCACCCCCACAAGCAGCCCTTTGTTACTCCAGGTGTAACGTATACGTAAGGAAACGTCCCCCTCTGTCGCCTGCTGACGGTCTGGTGTGGTGCGAGAGCTTCTGGGTCTCGTCGTGTTATTGTTATTGTTTTCTTTTTAATTACACCATGCTGCAAATGATAAGACACACACACACACACACACACACACACACACACACACACACACACACACACACACACACACACACACACACACACACACACACACACACACCACACATATAAACGTGTATACTCACTCACTCGCTTACACACACACACGTTCACACGCACACACATCGACAGATGTACACACAGCGGCTGTGAGATGTGTCTCTGGGCCTGCAGGCCTGTGTGGGGGCAGTGCTTCGGGGAAGACCACGGTGGCCAACAACATCATAGAGGCGCTGGACGTCCCCTGGGTGGTGCTGTTGTCCATGGATTCCTTCTACAAGGTTCTGTTCTTTAAGGACTGCTCCATACTTTTTTAACGATTCTTGCAATTGTAAAGAAATGTGTTAAATAATGTTTTAAATAGTTAATATGCTATAGGCACATTTACTTATTTATTGATCATGCAATGGTGTGTTGAATTCAAAACAGATTTAAAGACAAAGAAGATACAGTGAAGAAATATGTAATAATGTTTTAAATAGTAATATGCTATAGGCACATTTCCACCAGTTCTGGAATATAATACCCTTCCTTTTAAGTGGGTACAGCATGGTAGACCAGCACTAGGACGAGGAGAACACAATGTATTGGATGTAAAATGTACGACCCAGAAACCCTCAGTGTAAACCACAATAATCACATGGGTCACGGATTGTCCCACTTGCTTTCAAGGTAATCCCTGTCTAATAGGCTGCTTCTTATAGGTACACAGACAATGAGTGTATTCCGAGTGGAATTTTAAAAACCTGAAATACAATCGAATCAACACACGCATACAGCATAAGCACACAGGAAAGGACTTATGTTACATTTTGCAAATGTGTTGTTTTCTGTGGGGAGGAAAGTAGATATTTATTGATACCCTTCCCTCATTCGCACTGTTCATACTTGGGTTATTTTTTAATTGTTTGTTTGTTTGTGTATATAGTACTGTATATATGTGTGTGTGTGTGTGTTTCTATGCATATATATATATATTTTTTTTTAATTATAAATATGCTGCTGGTGTCGATTGACTTGTGTTCTTGTGTAAATGGTAAATGTGCTCCCCTTGTCCTCTGTGATGCAGGTTCTCTGTGAGGAGGATCAGGCCTTGGCAGCCAGCAACGACTACAACTTTGATCACCCGGGGGCCTTTGACTTTGAACTGCTGGTGGCCACACTGCGCAAGCTGAAGAAGGGCAAGAGCGTGAAGATTCCCGTCTATGACTTCACAACTCATAACAGACATAAAGACTGGGTGAGCAACGCAACGCACTGCTTTGGTTGAAGAAGTACTCGTTTGAAGTTCGATTGTGTTTCCTTTTGTTTCTTTTTCCTGGGATAAAGATCAAAGTTTGACTATTTATTTTGCTCTTAAGGCATAGTTAAATCAAATGTCTAGGGCTCAAAACAAAGACATAAAAAACATATTTTAATATTTAATGTGTTGGAAAGTATAACTGAAGTCTTGCACTCATTCTGATCATTTTAACTACTGCTCCTTTTCAACTGTCTTTGTTCATTCCTCCTCTTTCTCACCTCAATAGAAACACGTGTATGGCGCCAGCGTCGTCATATTTGAAGGAATCATGTCCTTTGCAGATAAAGATCTTCTCCAGGTGACATATTATGCTAGCTTTAGTTCTATGCTGCCTTCTACAATGAGCGCTCTTGTCTGCCTCTGGTTGACGGGCTGATGGACTGTGTTCCCCCTGTCTCCTACACACAGCTCCTGGACATGAAGATCTTCGTGGACACGGACTCGGACATCCGGCTGGTGCGCCGGCTGCGCAGGGACATCGCGGAGCGGGGCCGCGACATCGAGGGCGTCATCAAGCAGTACAACAAGTTTGTGAAGCCCGCCTTCGACCAGTACATCGAGCCCTCCATGAGGCTGGCCGATATCGTCGTGCCCAGAGGTAAGATGCAGTTAACAAGTGTTTTTTTTTTTGTAGAAGTTTGATGTCTTTATTATTTATTATTATTATTTATTATTTACAGCAGTCATCTTTCATTGTTCACTGTTTCAGGGGGTGGTAACATGGTGGCCATCGACCTCATAGTCCAACATGTCCACAGTCAAATGGAGGAGGTGAGTGGGTCCACGGGTCCATAGCGCCACCTTGTGGTCTGTCCTCGTCGAACAACTGACAAGAAAGTCATACTATACGCTCAGCAGAAATGTTTATCTTCTTATTTCTAGTGAAATAACGACAACCTGTAAGCCTGTTTCTTTCGACCCTTACGAATGATGATACATTTCCCTTGTGTGCTTTGAAAATGTTTTGTGTCTCTCACCGCGTCTCGCCATGCAGCGTGAGCTCAGTGTAAGGTATGGAGACGTATGCCAATATCCACCCATTCAGCACGGTCTTGGTCCATCTCTGCACCCCTGTCTGTCCGTCTGTCTCTCTGTCTGTATGTCTTTCTGTCTGTATGTCGTGACAAAACTTGAACAGCTTGATCAAAAGTCCACCTGCTGCCATTTTCAAAGCCTCCTTGCTCCACTTGGTAATCATCCCCCCCCCCCCCCCCCCCCCCAGGGCGGTCCTGGCCTCCGCCCCTCAGACGGACCCCCTGCCCCGGACGCTCAGCGTGCTGGAGAGCACCCCGCAGGTGCGCGGCCTGCACACCATCATCAGGTGAGCGGATCGTGGCCCCCTCGGGGGAGGAGGGGCTACCGTCATGACGCCGTGGTCGTACGGCAGGCGGACGCCGTCTCCCCCTCCCCCACCCCCCTCCCCCTCCCCCCTCTCTGCTGACGCTCCCCTCTCCTCTGCAGGGATAAGGAGACCAGCCGCGATGAGTTCATCTTCTACTCCAAGAGGCTGATGCGCCTCCTCATCGAGCACGCACTCACCTTCCTGCCCTCTCAGGTGGGCCGGCGTCAGGCGTCAGGCCCCCCCCCCCCACACTACTACTGTGATATGAAGGCGCATGGATACACAGTTTATGTGTTTGTGTATTCTCCCGGGAGGCAACCGTGCCTGTTTTTGTCTTTTGCTACAGCCGTGCACCATCCAGACCCCACAAGGCCAGGCGTACGAGGGCCGCCGGTACAAGGGCCGAGGGGTGAGAGGGGTCCGTGCCCACCGCGTTGTGACCGGGCTGCTCCCTCAGGGGCTGCTGTTGTCACACTCTGTCCTCCTCTCCCGATCTCGCTCCCCAGATCACAGGTGTGTCCATCCTGCGGGCCGGGGAGACCATGGAGCCGGCCCTGAGAGCCGTGTGTAAGGACGTCCGCATCGGCAAGATCCTGATCCAGACCAATCTGGATTCGGGAGAGCCAGAGGTGACTGGTCAGCGCCACGGCAAAACGTGTTCCGCAACTGCCCCCATAATGATAATAGGTGTCCTGGGAAAGGCCTTGGGATTTGCTTCGGGGTCTTTTCTTCCCGCATTCGGACTGTTCTACATGGTCTCCTTGGTAACCGTGTTGGCCCCTCTCCAGCTTTGGTAACCATGGTAACCGGTCTCCTCGCTCTTCCCTAGCTGCATTACCTGCGACTGCCCAAAGACATCAGTGAGGACCATGTCATCCTGATGGACAGCACGGTGTCGACGGGCGCGGCCGCCATGATGGCGGTGCGCGTGATGCTGGTGGGTGGAGACGCGTCCTGTCCCCAGGGTGCTGCACGCACCTCTCCCAGGCCCCCCGCTCGCACCTTTAGTGGATCCTCATCGGCTCAAAAGTTGCACTTTGAACGGACAATCCACAGTAATTAGCGTTAGATAAATCCATGATGGAACTGCTATTAAGGTAAACCCTGCGGTAAGATAACCCTCCTTATTTTAAGCCTTTACTATAACATAGCCTACGATGAGGTTGGAGCTGTGTGCCATCCGGTGGACGCTGTCATCCCAAATCGCCCCCAACAGCGTGAGAAGCGACACACGGGTCCAAGGCTCTGTTTGGTGTGCCGTTGCAGGACCACGAGGTGTGTGAGGAGCGGATCATGCTGGTGTCTCTGCTCATGGCGGAGCTGGGCGTGCACTCGGTGGCCTACGCCTTCCCCCGGGTCAAGATCATCACCACGGCCGTGGACAAGGGCCTGGACCGCCTGCTGCACGTCATCCCCGGGATAGGTCAGTCCTCCTCGCACCCGCTCCCCTCCTGGATGACGGAGGGCTCGCCCTCACGCAGGCCCCACCGTTTTGATGAGTCATCTTTAAAAAAAAAATAATAATAATAAAAATCCCAGCCAGTCAAAACACTGTTTTAGTCTCATTATACCCTAATGCGTTGTTCCACTGGTACCATTCAGAGGCTGTTACTGACAGTGGAGGTTCTGTGAACATTGTAGATACAATATCATACTGAGTGTCTCCAAGTTATTAAGAAACAGTTGGAGATGTGTGGTGGTTGTGATGGTGAGAAAACACCATTTTGTCAGCCACCCCAACACACAGTCGTTGCTCGAGGAGGAACTAAATGTTCTTATAACTATATATATTTTATCTTATTGGGCGAGATCTAGAGTTGTCCTCGGACACAAGAAATTCCGATGCAGAGAAGAATGCGTTGATCACGATTTGGACGTCCGATAACAAATGAGCAGACTTCTTCCGATGCAGAATACTTTGTAGGACAGGTGAATGTTCACTTGACCGTTACATTACATTGAAAAAGTCAGCGCTCACTTCGCAGTGTGTTTGAATGTGTTGAACTCTTGAGTTGACGAGGTGAGACTGCAGGGGGACCTATGACTCAGCGTGCTGCTCTGTGTCTCTCTGTGACGACAGGTGACTTCGGCGACCGCTACTTCGGCACGGACCGGTCGGACCAGTGGAGCGAGGGGGGGGAACCAGAAACGCCCATGTCCTGCTGACACAACCGCGAGCAAGGCTTCATTTATTAACATATTTATTTACACATTTCTACATGCCTCTGCTGTTTTCACTTCTATGTACTATGTTGTAAATACTGTCTTTGTATTATAATTTGACAATCACCATGCCTCAGCTAAGCAAGATAATAGTGATATACTCTATATTCATGTATTTAGGGAGAAAACTGCTAATGTGCCGAAAAGGTGAAGTTCAGTGGGACTTTAAACCTGGGCAATAATGGCAAATGAGGTAAACAAAATAAAATAAAACTTGTACACTTCTACATGTACTGTGCAAAATCGTCTCCCATCGATAAGCTGTGAGGCCATTACACATACATACTTTATTGGTTACAGGATCTTCAAGTTAAACATTATATTTTTAGGTGCTTAATTATACGAGTTGTGTGTCCAATGAGACCGTTAATACTTGCATCATGGTTTGTAGAAGTTCATTGCCTTCACTGCAATACTCAATATGACCCAAAGAGAGCAGCGTAGTTCGAAAATGACTTCTTTCTGTGTGACATACCTCTTTAAGTCAAGAAAATCGATATTTTCTTTGAACATCTTCAAAGAACATAGGTCATAAAATGTATAGTGAAAGAACTAGGGCGAGTATAATATTCATTTTTAAATGATTTAATATTAGGGCTGTGTATACAAACGGGCTACAATTTATCATTAGATTTTACAAATATAATTTCATAAATCTATATTTTTCATTTCTTTTATATGCATATTTTATATTTTAATATATATATATATATACATACGTTCATAAAAATAAATACTCCCTCATCCAAAGGGGCTTACCATATTTCCATTGCCCTAATAGTATTTGGGGGTACTCTGAGTTCTTATAGGGCGGTGACAGTGTGGTCGTGGATGTCAGGCGACACGCGCTGTATTCTTGGAGACAGCGAAAGACTTGCTTGCCCATGTGACTACTGCCTCAAGGTTAACCTGTTACTATGGAGACAAGTCCACCAATGAGAATTCAGCAGACGGGTTACGATGTTGACTGCAAGCTTTTTGTTTTAAGGGGTGACCTATTTTTTGTTTTCTTTTCTTTCAGATGCAGACCCCACTACTACTCACACTTAATCACACAGATGTTTACTTATCTAATACATTAAAACTCCATTCAAAACACAAACACACACGTTTACACACAGCATGGGGACACGAGGCAGAGCGATGGCACGGAATACAATAAAGAGCCCACACCTTTTTATTTCCTCAAGCCATACGTCCTTCTTTAAGGTTGTCGGTGAAGCTTTCATGACCACATCCACCAGCAGCTTTGAAATCAGGAGGTGGTTTTAATTAAGAAGACAGTAGGAAAACCTCGACCCTTTAGTAGCTCTTTAGTAGTTCTCCAATCTGGCTGATGAAATACATGTCACTATTAAGCAGATGTATTACTGATGGGTAAGAGGTAGAATGTGTTTGTGAATGTATGTGTGTGTATATATATATATATATATATATATATATATATATATATATATATATATATATATATATATACATATATATATACATAATGTTTGAGCTTTAAGAAGTGAGACTATGAGATAAAAATGCATTTTTTAAAGTGCCACTTTATTACAAAAGTATAAACTTGACTGACATTTTCATGAATAGTAATCTTAATATAAAACATTACAATCTTTTGCACTTAGCACTTAATTACACGCTTTTTGAGTACAAGACCCTGTCGTCTGGATAGCGAACACACAACATCAGCTGCCACATTAAACTTAGCAGAGCTTTCCAAAGAACACACCGCTTAACTCCCTCGCCGCCAAAGGAACGAACAGAACACGATTAAATTTACATTGTAGCAGTTTTTCAATTGTGTTACGAGATAAGTCATTCCAAAACACAATTAAACATAATATTAAAAGATAGATTTATTGACACCAATGATAGTATTTATTATTCTTTCTCTTTTGTAATGTACATACACATTGCATCAACATACAGTATAATCACATTGTTTCCTGGGGTTATTTTGGTCAAAATGTTTTTGTTCATTTTTTCTCCTCAATTTCATTGTTCAGGACTTTTTTTAATTTCTTTTTTTTACAAGGTCTCAGATGATACTCTCCTTAGCAATAAGTCTTAGCTTCACATTTATGTCATTTCAGCGATGTCTATATTATAACACTGACGAGAGAGAGAGAGAGAGAGAGAGAGAGAGAGAGAGAGAGAGAGAGAGAGAGAGAGAGAGAGAGAGAGAGAGAGAGAGAGAGAGAGCAATACAGAGAGTGAGAGAGAAAAAGAGAGAGAGAGAGAGAGAGAGAGAGAGAGAGAGAGAGAGAGAGAGAGAGAGAGAGAGAGAGAGAGAGAGAGAGAGAGAGAGAGCAATACAGAGAGTGAGAGAGAAAAAGAGAGAGAGAGAGAGAGAGATTGTTCATTGATGGCTCGACGGTGAAACATTAAACGGTTCGCTACACGACACGTCGATTCTACTAGCTTGGTTGAACGCAGCAGCACTCGGGATCAGGCCCTGGACAGAACCAGTTCGAACACAAGGCAGAGAGACTATAGTCATGGCTTGTCCACCACACATCTGAGAAGGGATGACGATGCAAAGAGGGTGGGGGTCGGGGGATGGGGGCGCTTTGTGACCCGACTCCAACTCCTGCTATGACCAGTGTTGCCAGGTGGGGCCAGGTTTGCCAGATTGGGCGGGGATTGCCCAATCTGGCAACACTGACTATAACAGTCCCAAGCACTTCCTTTATAGTCTCGTCTTAATTGTAGGCCTACTGAGTTGTGTTGCTGTCGGTACCGGAGGGGGGCCGTTACACGCCCCCCTCCGGTACCGGTACAGTGCTGCGCAGGGTCCCGGTGAGCCCATACATATTTAATCTAAATGATATTGTGCTCTAGAGGAAATAATATAGCAACACACAATAAATTAACTTAACAACCAACAACAGCTGCAACGAAACAAAACAAAATAAACCATTCATATTAGGTATTACATGACACGGCGTGATTTTTTGTTTTGTTTTTCAAGGTTTTCTCTAAGCATGCAACTCGTAGCAGGCAAAGTGCAGAGACAGTATCGACAAAGTAAAACACTTAATTTACATACGGCAGTGGAAACTCCCTGTGAGTCTGTGAAGGATGAAACAAAACGTGACAGAGGGAAAGCTTCTGGATCGCTTCTAAACGTGAGTATGCTCAAAATTAGTCAAAGCTTTTCGAAGGAATGCAAAATGTGTGCAATTTTTGTGATAATAATACTCTCATAATTTCTACTCTTGGTCCCTGAGCATTCAAGTATTTTTGATTAGTAATTCATTCCTTTATATCATTTAAATCCCCTCTTAATTCACATGTTAACCAACGACCCGGAACAGACTAAGTGCTACCAAAGGATTCTGCACAGCATTGTGCTCGCTCCCCGAATGGGGGTCCTGCTAGGACCAGATTTTTACCCGCTCAAATTGAGGAAGAATTTTCTTTCTTTCTACTTGTGCTTTGCACATGAATCAATGCTAAAGAAGTGCTACTATCACTGACAGACTCCTCTGTAATGATCTTGTGCTCATTCATTATTCACCACCTTTGGATTCCTTTTAAGGTGCTGTGTACAGCTGGATAAGAGACGCGCTGGTCGTCAGCCCCAGTCAAAACACACCACCGCCTTCCACATGATTTGCCCTAAGGCCTCTAGCCTCTAAAGGCGTTGATGCCATGATTCAATGTAAACAGCATGTATGAGAGAGTGAGCGTGAGCGGAGGGGGGGGGGGGGGGCACAACCGTTCGGCTCCTTCTTGTGTCAGCCCAGCTCCTCTGGTTCCACAGGAGGACGGGGGGGGACGACGACGACGACGACGACGGTCCCAGGGCTTAGCCTTAGAGCCCCGTGACGTACATCTCCATGCCGTCGTTGAAGGTGAAGATGGTGGTGGTGCTGGAGTTGGCGGAGCCCTGCTTCAGGTCCCCGATGCTCTCGTACAGGTTCTCCCCGGGCAGCAGCAGGGCCTTGGCGGGCAGGTGCTGCAGCTTGGGCGTCTGCTGGGTGGGGGGGGGCGGCGGGGGCTGCTGCTGCTGCAGCGGCTGCTGGCTCTTCTTGCGGCGGGGGCGCAGGGTGGCGCAGGTGTTGGGGGCCCGCTCCCTCTTCCAGCCGCCGCCCGCCTCCACGTTCTCGTAGGCCGGGTCGTGCTCCTCGGTGCCGATGGACTCGTAGCAGTGGTCGTCCGGGTGCCCCCCGCCGCCCGCCCCCGCCGCCTTGCCCTCCTGCGGGGCCCACGTCTGGGGCTTCACCACCACGCTGAAGCCGCCGTCCCGGTCCCGGTCCCGGTCGCCGCGCCCGAGGGTCCGGAAGCCCGGGTTGGCCGGGGGGGACCCGGGGCCCGCCCTCTTCTTCTTGCCCGTTTTACAAACCTTAGAGTACATCTCCGCCACCTGGCGTCAGACAACACGCCGTTACTCAGACGTCCACAATAACCAAAACATCATGATGAATGTGTATGCAAATCAGACGTTTGCACATTGATGAGGAAGCATCAATGTGTGTGTGTGTGTGTGTGTGTGTGTGTGTGTGTGTGTGTGTGTGTGTGTGTGTGTGTGTGTGTGTGTGTGTGTGTGTGTGTGTGTGTGTGTGTGTGTGTGTGTGTGTGTGTGTTGGCTCACCGCGGCGGCAGACGGCTGCAGGTTCTCTACAGTGTGAGGGCCGAGCTGGGCCAGGCTTTTATTCTGGAGCATAATGAGGTCTTCCTCCTCCGGTGGCTTCCAGATGTACTGTTCCCCGTTACCCATAAACACGGCCTCCTGTTGACAGGTGCAAGGATCACAACATGTCTTTAAGAAAGGTAGCCAAGGCATTCGAGTATCAGCTATACTATGCTACACTGTATAATGCTATGCTATGCTGTGCTTCTTTATGCTATTCTATAAATTACCATGACAGGCAATGCTATGGTATGCCATATGAAAGAATTATCACACACATACACCCACACCAACCTTGTAAAATATACAACTATATTAGTGCCCTGTTTTAAATCCTCTGAATCTGCACATTTGTTCCCGCCATCTTTCAACTAATTCCGAATGCCTCCTCCTAACAGCCTGTATTGGAGGTGTGTGTATGAGCATTTTTATCAATGCTGCATAGCTTTGAGGGCGGGGCCATAAGGCACCATGTGCTATATGCTGCATGAGTCTGTTTCAATGAGTTGCGTCATCCACTTAACCACAACAAACTGAAACGAACGGCCCTGCCAGCAGACTACACAGACACACATACACCGACACCCACGCACACACACACACACACACCCACCCACCCGCACACAATCACACACACACACATACACGCACGCACACACACACACGGCAGCCAGTAAGTGTGCATGTTGTGCGCCCAGGTCAGAGCCACTGCTGTGACCCCCGTGACCTCACAGGGGGAAACAAATTGAGTCCAACTGTTACCTCGGAGGCTGCGCCAGAGGATTAGGGCCACACATATGTAAGCTATCAGCGCACACTCTGTCGCCGCCACCGCCATATGGCGACCGTGTGTGAAGCTGCTTTCTCACCTTCACCTCACGACCAATAAATGTTGAACAGATCAACACATTGAGGTGCCAAAAAGGTGCCATCCCCCCCCCACCCCCCTCTTTGGAGGACAGGAACCAACATATCATAGAGCAACATGTGGATCATGTTGTAGTTGTGCATTGAAGACAACCATTTAGCCATTTCTTTCAAACTAGATCTATAAAGAACATTTGCCCATGCTCAATACTGTGATAGACAAGCCTGTGTCATCTAAAGGACGGTGGCATGATCAGATCTGACCCCATGTACTTTGACAACGTAGTTCACTTTCAAATCATGCCGTAGCACCAAGAGGGAGGGCGAACAGAACAGAAGCAGGCTAGTGACGTTGTCCCTGTCAAAGACAGGACATGCAGCAATAAAGATTTTGCAGAGACGATATGAGATAATATATTTTCAAGATCATGAGATCACATACCATTCTCCTTCATTTCCGTGTGTATGAGATATTAAAGTTGGTGGGCATATTAAATCCTATTCTTCCCTATACATTTCCTTCCAAGAAAATTATATTCCAGTTCCAATGGGAAGAATAATGACTGCAATTACAATAATAATCCTTTAAAATGGAAAGAAATGATACCTTACGTCTTCCTGCCCTGTCGATCAAATGCGGTCATAATCTTTCAGTCGGCATTTGAGTTTATTTAATCATTTCTCTTTTTCGTCACTTTCCAAGAATTTTACTTTCATTTATACCTTCCCATTATTAGGGGACCAAGCAGCTAAGCTGCTTGGTCCCCTATTGTTTCTGTAACGTTTTATTTTTTTCTCAAATTCTGTAAAAGTCATACTACAGCCTTTACCGTAAGTCGAAAACTCTTGAAATTTTCAGGTATGGTTACCAATAACCCCCTCTACCCATAAACCCAAATTTGTGGTACTGCAGGTGGCGCTATTGTAAAAAATCATGAATTAAGCTTATTTCTCCTCACCAGATTGACCTGGACTCAACATTCTTTCAGAATATTAATCTCTAGAATCAGACGCATCTTTTTCACCCTGGTCTTCTCCATTCTAAAAATGTTTACTTTTCCCACAATTTCATAGAAAAGCCAAACGCCCGGTTTATCAGTGTTTCAATAGTATAATGCCTTGTACAGGGGATCCTTAGGCTGAGAGTTTGAATCCCGATTATAGCATTATGAACAAGCTGAACATGATATTCGGCCATTGCTCTGCAGCCCACTCACCTGAAAGCCGAGGCACAGTATGGCATTAAGTGGAACATCTTCATCAACATCATTTATTTATGCATCTTCCATTAGTGTGTTCTTGACTTTAAATTTTGCTCGGACCCCGTTAATCACCGCTTTCGGTTATATTTACTGATTGATTTTAATACCGTAGTTACTGCTAAGTAACCATGGTTTCCCCCGGGTTTGTACCTTCCCCCTATAACCTCCAGCTCCAGGCCTCTTTATGTTCACTAAAGATCTTTGACGACGACATCCTAGGAAACCAGCGGTCCGCGACACCATGAAGCCAGGAGCCGCGGGCCCGCGGCCACGGGGCCGTCGCCCCCTCCTCACCCACCTTGGGGAACGTGGGCAGGTGGAAGGCCTCCACGTTCCTGCGGGGCAGCTTGGTGCTGTGGGGGTGCGGCGGCGGCGGGGCGGGGTGCGAGGGCGGGGCGTGGCGGGTGGGCGCGGCCGGGGCCTCGCCCATGTCCGTGCCGCTGTCCCTCTTCTGCGGGGCCTTCTCCGCCTTCCTCAGCTTGCGGACGCAGGCGTACTCCGCCGCCTCCTGGGGGTGGGGCGGGGTCATGACCGCCCCCTCCGGCTCCGGCAGCACCTCCACCGCCTCTGCGTCCGGGTCGGGGGGCGCCGGCGTGTTGGCGGGCACGGCGGGCGGGGCCGGGGTGTCCGTCTGCCCCGCCCGGCCTACCATGGCGTACAGAGCGTCGTCGGCGCGCGCGGCGGAGGAGCGCTGGCCCACCTCGGAGTAGGTGTGCTCGCCGTCCTCCCCGGTGCCCGAGGTCATCTGAGGGAGCTGCCTGCCTGGAGGACCGCGTTAGAGGGTTAGTACCACCGAAACAGTGTTAGAGCCATGGTTACAGCCAGGGTTACAGTGTTGGAGCCATGGTTACAGCCAGGGTTAGAGGGTTAGTATCACCAAAACAGTGTTAGAGCCATGGTTACAGCCAGGGTTACAGTGTTGGAGCCATGGTTACAGCCAGGGTTAGAGGGTTAGTATCACCAAAACAGCCACGGTTACAGTGTTAGAGCCATGGTTACAGTGTTAGTACCACGGTAACAGCCACGGTTACAGTATTAGTACTACGTTAACAGCCATGGTTACAGTGTTAGTACTACGTTAACAGCCATGGTTACAATGTTAGTACCATGGTTACAGTGTTAGTACCACGGTTACAGCCAGGGTTAGAGAATTAGAGGCCTGGTTAGAGCAGTAGCCATTGTTAGAGCATTAGAATCCCTGTTAGAGCTATGATTAGAGTAACAGATTGCACCTTAGTTAGACCCAGAGTTAGAGCCACATTTAGAGGATTGAAGAGCCACAGTTAGCGCCATGGCAAG